>NC_084569.2:2582458-2644958 GCF_033978685.3 Nerophis lumbriciformis
CTCTGCAGCTCATGCGGCACAGCAGCACGGTGGTGCGCTGGGAGCCCGACCTGCTCCGGGTGATTGATGCAGTAGAGAGGAAAGGGGTAAAGACGCTCAGCCAGGAAGCCTCACACACCCTCAGGCTACTTCTCACACAGGTACAACAGCCATGTACACACACACTGTAGATGGATGTATGTAACAACAACCACACTTGATATTAAATGCCACCATTTTCCCTGCTGCACCAGTGTGTTACCAAATGTGTTTACTGAAAGACGAACTGCACCTTTTTTTCCAATGTTGCCTATCACTCCCAATTATTATGAAAGACATGGTGACGGATGGAGGTTTTTTATGCATTCTAAGGTAAATAAAAGTCTGCTTACAGCGGAGCCCATGGGAGCTCCACTATTCCACTCATAAAATCAGATAAATAACCATTCAAAAAGTGTCAACAATACTCCATTTACATTTGGTGACTTGAATATTAACAAATATTACCGTATTTTTCGGACTATAAGTTGCAGTTTTTTTTCATAGTTTGGCCGGGGGTGCGACTTATACTCAGGAGCGACTTATGTGTGAAATTATTAACACATTATAATATTATTGATCTCATTCACGTAAGAGACTAGAGCAGGGGTCGGCAACCCGCGGCTCCGGAGCCGCATGCGGCTCTTTGATCACTCTGATGCGGCTCAGCAGCTTACTTGCTGAACCCCCCAATTTTCCCGTGAGACTTCCGGATTTCAGTGCCTCTCGCAGAAAACTCCCGGGATTAATATCCACCGCTTTTCACCCTTACAGCTATAATAAGGGCGTGCCATGATGGTACAACATTTGGCGCTCTCTACAATCTGTATTAACAGCGTGTCAGCCCAACACTTGTTATACAATACACATCTTCTGATGGCACACGTACGTGACAGCAAGGCATACTTGGTCAACAGCCACACAGGTTACACTGACGGTGGCCATATAAAACAACTTTAACACTCTTACTAATAATGCGCCACACTTTGAACCAAAACCAAACAAGAATGACAAACACATTTCGGGAGAACATCTGCACCTTAACACAACATAAACACAACACAACAAACACCCAGAATCCCATGCAGCCCTGACTCTTCCGGACTACATTATACACCCCTGCTACCACCAAACCCCGCCCCCACCCCAACCCTGCTCCCTCACACATCAACCCCCCCTCTGTGCGTCGGTTGAGGTGGGCGGGGTTTGGTAGCCCGGAAGAGTTAGGGCTGCATGGGATTCTGGGTATTTGTCCTGTTGTGTTTATGTTGTGTTACTGTGCAGATGTTCTCCCAAAATGTGTTTGTCATTCTTGTTTGGTGTGGGTTCACAGTGTGGCGCATTATTAGTAAGAGTGTTAAAGTTTTTTTTATACCGCCACCGTCAGTGTAACCTGTGTGGTTGTTGACCAAGTATGCCTTGCTGTCACCTACGTGAGCAAGCGGAAACACCATACAACGTGTGGCTGATCAGGCACGCTGATTGTAGTGGGTGCTATGTGCTGTACCATCTCGGCACGCATGACGCTGTCAAGCGCCATTCATTTAAGACCTGCGTGCCGCACCAGGTTTCAAATTCCATATAAAGGTGTGGGCTGAGACCCCTGGTTTATACATAGCACAAAGCAAAAAGAAAACTTTGTGTGCAGTGTTATTTCATTTAAAATTTCAAAAAAATTTTGCGGCTCCCATTGTTTTCTATAATTTGCGAAACTGGTCAAATTGGCTCTTTGACTGGTAAAGGTTGCCGACCCCTGGACTAGACGTATAAGATTTCATGGGATTTAGCGATTAGGAGTGACAGATTGTTTGGTAAACGTATAGCATGTTCTATATGTTATAGTTATTTGAATGACTCTTACCATAATATGTTACGTTAACATACCAGTTGCTTATTTATGCCTCATATAACGTACACTTATTCAGCCTGTTGTTCACTATTCTTTATTTATTTTAAATTCCATCCATCCATCCATCTTCTTCCGCTTATCCGAGGTCGGGTCGCGGGGGCAGCAGCCTAAGCAAGGAAGCCCAGACTTCCCTCTCCCCAGCCACTTCGTCCAGCTCTTCCTGTGGGACCCCGAGGCGTTCCCAGGCCAGCCGGGAGATATAGTCTTCCCAACGTGTCCTGGGTCTTCCCCGCGGCCTCCTACCGGTCGGACGTGCCCGAAACACCTTCCTAGGGAGGCGTTCGGGTGGCATCCTGACCAGATGCCCGAACCACCTCATCTGGCTCCTCTCCATGTGGAGGAGCAGCGGCTTTACTTTGAGCTCCCCCCGAATGACAGAGCTTCTCACCCTATCTCTAAGGGAGAGACCCGCCACCCGGCGGAGGAAACTCATTTCGGCTGCTTGTACCCGTGATCTTGTCCTTTCGGTCATAACCCAAAGCTCATGACCATAGGTGAGGATGGGAACGTAGATCGACCGGTAAATTGAGAGCTTTGCCTTCCGGCTCAGCTCCTTCTTCACCACAACGGATCGATACAGCGTCCGCATTACTGAAGACGCCACACCGATCCGCCTGTCGATCTCACGATCCACTCTTCCCCCACTCGTGAACAAGACTCCGAGGTACTTGAACTCCTCCACTTGGGGCAAGATCTCCAACCCGGAGATGGCACTCCACCCTTTTCTGGGCGAGAACCATGGACTCGGACTTGGAGGTGCTGATTCCCATCCCAGTCGCTTCACACTCGGCTGCGAACCGATCCAGTGAGAGCTGAAGATCCTGGCCGGAGGAAGCCATCAGGACCACATCATCTACAAAAAGCAGAGACCTAATCCTGCAGCCACCAAACCAGATCCCCTCAACGCCTTGACTGCGCCTAGAAATTCTGTCCATAAAGGTTATGAACAGAATGGGTGACAAAGGGCAGCCTTGGCGGAGTCCAACCCTCACTGGAAACGTGTCCGACTTACTGCCGGCAATGCGGACCAAGCTCTGGCACTGATCATACAGGGAGCGGACTGCCACAATCAGACAGTCCGATACCCCATACTCTCTGAGCACTCCCCACAGGACTTCCCGAGGGACACGGTCCAATGCCTTCTCCAAGTCCACAAAACACATGTAGACTGGTTGGGCAAACTCCCATGCACCCTCAAGGACCCTGCCGAGAGTATAGAGCTGGTCCACAGTTCCACGACCAGGACGAAAACCACACTGTTCCTCCTGAATCCGAGGTTCGATTATCCGGCGTAGCCTCCTCTCCAGTACACTTGAATAGACCTTACCGGGAAGGCTGAGGAGTGTGATCCCACGATAGTTGGAACACACCCTCCGGTTCCCCTTCTTAAAGAGAGGAACCACCACCCCGGTCTGCCAATCCAGAGGTACCGACCCCGATGTCCACGCGATGCTGCAGAGTCTTGTCAACCAAGACAGCCCCACAGCATCCAGAGCCTTAAGGAACTCCGGGCGGATCTCATCCACCCCCGGGGCCTTGCCACCGAGGAGCTTTTTAACTACCTCAGCAACCTCAGCCCCAGAAATAGGAGAGCCCACCACAGACTCCCCAGGCACTGCTTCCTCATAAGAAGACGTGTTGGTGGGTTATTTTAAATTGCCTTTCAAATGTCTATTCTTGCTGTTGGCTTTTATCAAATACATTTTCCCAAAAAATGCGACTTATACTCCAGTGTGACTTATGTATGTTTTTTCCCTTCTTTATTATGCATTTTCGGCAGGTGCGACTTATACTAGGGTAAAATACGGTAGTGATATTGTTATTATAAGCGCTAACGCAGACAAACTCTTTATAGCAGTCACTTCCTGTGTTTACATCATAGAGAGGTTGGACAATTTGCTCAGGCATTTGTTGACAAAGTGGTGACCCTCGCCCCCTCCTTGTTTGAGCATTTCATGGAATCTACTTTTATAGCCAATCATGGCACCCACCTGTTCCCAATTAGCCTGTTCACCTGTGGGATGTTCCAAATAAGTGTTTGATGAGCTTTTCTGCCACTTGTGCCAGCTTTTTTGAAACATGTTGCTGGCATCAAATTCCAAATGAGCTAATATTTGTAAAAAAAATTAAGTTTATCTTTGATTGACATGACTTGGAGAAGGCATTGGACCGTGTCCCTCGGGAAGTCCTGTGGGAAGTGCTCAGAGAGTATGGGGTTTCGGACTGTCTGATTGTGGCAGTCCGCTCCCTGTTTGATCAGTGTCAGAGCTTGGTCCGCATTGCCGGTAGTAAGTCGGACACGTTTCCAGTGAGGGTTGGACTCCGCCAAGGCTGCCCTTTGTCACCGATTCTGTTCATAACCTTTATGGACAAAATTTCTAGGCGCAGTCAAGGCGTTGAGGGGATCTGGTTTGGTGGCTGCAGGATTAGGTCTCTGCTTTTTGCAGATGATGTGGTCCTGATGGCTTCATCTGGCCAGGATCTTCAGCTCTCACTGGATCGGTTCGCAGCCGAGTGTGAAGCGACTGGGATGAGAATCAGCACCTCCAAGTCCGAGTCCATGGTTCTCGCCCGGAAAAGGGTGGAGTGCCATCTCCGGGTTGGGGAGGAGATCTTGCCCCAAGTGGAGGAGTTCAAGTACCTCGGAGTCTTGTTCACGAGTGAGGGAAGAGTGGATCGTGAGATCGACAAGCGGATCGGTGCGGCGTCTTCAGTAATGCGGACGCTGTATCGATCCGTTGTGGTGAAGAAGGAGCTGAGCCGGAAGGCAAAGCTCTCAATTTACCGGTCGATCTACGTTCCCATCCTCACCTATGGTCATGAGCTTTGGGTTATGACCGAAAGGACAAGATCACGGGTACAAGCGGCCCAAATGAGTTTCCTCCGCCGGGTGGCGGGGCTCTCCCTTAGAGATAGGGTGAGAAGCTCTGTCATTCGGGGGGAGCTCAAAGTAAAGCCGCTGCTCCTCCACATGGAGAGGAGCCAGATGAGGTGGTTCGGGCATGTGGTCAGGATGCCGCCCGTGCGCCTCCCTAGGGAGGTGTTTAGGGCACGTCCGACCGGTAGGAGGCCACGGGGAAGACCCAGGACAAGTTGGGAAGACTATGTCTCCCGGCTGGCCTGGGAACGCCTCGGGATCCCCCGGGAGGAGCTGGACCAAGTGGCTGGGGAGAGGGAAGTCTGGGCTTCCCTGCTTAGGCTGCTGCCCCCGCGACCCGACCTCGGATAAGCGGAAGAAGATGGATGGATGGATGGATGGACATGCGGAGTTTCAAGCACTCTTCATTCTCTAGCGGGTGACTTTTCAAATGATGCTACATATTAGCAGTAATGCTACTTTTTGTAGCAACGCTTTTGCCGCATACTTGACATATTACGGTTGTCTGTTCAACATCTTCCCGCTTGAAGCCAAACCACCGCCAGACGATGGACCCCCTGCTGTTTCTCTTGGGAATTAATTCTTCTTCCTTCATTTGTTACCAGATTGGCGTCCTTGTTCTCTTGTATTACCACTCGCACTTCTCTGCTAACTTTACCCATGTCGCTACCTCTCTGCTCGGCGAGGGCGTATGACGTTGCACACGTGACAGTATGTGACGTATGTAAGAAGGTGCGCTTGTTTTATGTCTCTGTGAGAAGAAGAGACAAGAAAGAGTGAGAAGAGCCTGTAGTGTAATGCCCGCAGCTAAAAACAACTGTGTGAGAACGTATAGTCCAATATCACCATATAGTAGAGATGCGCGGTTTGCGGGCACAACCGCGGAGTCCGTGGATTATCCGCGGATCGGGCGGATGAAATTTAAAAAAATTAGATTTTATCCGCGGGTCGGGTCGGGTCGGGTCGGGTGGTTAAAAACAAATTAGATTTTAAATAGATTCAGGCGGGTGGCAGTTAAACCAATTGGTCAATATATATACATAGTTAAATGTTGTTACCCACATACGAAAAACGAGCAGGCACCTGCAGCATATGCCACAACAGAAGAAAAAAAAAAAAAGAGATGGACACTTTTACGGAGCGGAGAAGTGACGCCTCGCCGGGGTCCGGGACCGAGGCCCCTTCCCCCGAGAGGGCCCCACCGGGAGCCGTAGCTGAGGTGATCCGCGAGAAGGGCCCGACGCACGTCCAGGGTCACCACCGCGCCCACCGCACCGACACACCGCCTCGTCCGCCTTCGCCGCGGCCGGCGTCACGCGCAGCAGGTAAGCAGCTTACCTGCCCGCCACCCCCGTGGCCGGGGGCTCGTAACAGGGGTCACTCCGCGCGCTCCGCCCGTGCAGCTTACCTGCCCGCCACCCCTGTTGCCGGGGGCGCGTAACAGGGGTCACTCCGCGCGCAGTGCGCTCACGAAAGGGGTGGGGCTCACCCTGGTTGATATAGACAGCAGCTAGGACGGTGGCCATGGAAGTCGGAACCCGCTAAGGAGTGTGTAACAACCCACCTGCCGAATCAACTAGCCCTGAAAATGGATGGCGCTGGAGCGTCGGGCCCATATACCCGGCCGTCGCCTGCAGCGAGACGCGCTTGGAGGTGCGCTCAGCGCGGCTCCCATATGATTGCGCACAGGTGTGCGTCTGGGCCGTGACAGCGTGGCACGCGAATGTCTGTGCTGCATTGGATCAGTCTCCTTTCTTTAACAGGCAAAAGCTTTATAACCTCACTAATGCCTTGCATCGTCTATATTAGATATATAACAACGGGCGGATGCGGGCGGATGCGGTTCTGATCAAATGTTAGATCGGGTGGATTGCGGATGGTTGACGACTTTCTGATGCGGTTGCGGATTAAATAATTGCCTATCCGCGCATCTCTACCATATAGTCATTTTCTATATCGCACAGAGACAAACCCGCGATATATCCAGTATAGTCCATATATCGCCCAGCCCTCGTATGGGCTTCAGTCTTGTCATTCACATCTGTGGCTCATACATGATAGAATATACATTCCATGTTAGCTAATGCTAATAGCTCAACTTGGCGGAATTGCTATCACACACAAAACTAAAGTGTGTAGTAATAAGCAGTGTTGGGTTAGTTACTGAAAACCAGTAACTAGTTACAGTTACTTTATTTCAAAAGTAACTCAGTTACTAACTCAGTTACTTACACCAAAAAGTAATGCGTTACTGTGAAAAGTAACTTTTTAGTTACTTCTTCTACTTTTTTTTTTTTTTAAAGCTCCCATTAATGCCATTTTAGCCTTCATGTCAGTACTGTTCTTGCACTGGAGAATAATACAATGTGTTGATCAACTTGACTGAACTCTGCTAAGCAATGTGCTCTACATACAACACACAAACACAAAGATATGTTTCAAAGGGCCAATTTATTTCAGGCCAGAACAAATTGACACAACTATTCGAAATAGCTGCAACATAAGTAACAAACAGCATAATAACAACATAGCTGTAAAGCTGGCTTCACCTAAGGAAGGCACACGTGACATACACAAAGGCAGATTTGAATTGTTGTTTTGGGCAGAAGACAGGATCTTTGATCCAAGACACTGTCATGTCTGTGTAATCATGTTTTGTTTTAAGTCATGTTTTGTTTAGTTTCTGGCTTTTCACTCCCTTGTCTTGTTTGCATGATTACCCATTAGTTTCACCTGTTCCACGTTTGGACTCATTGTGCACTCTTGTTTGTCACCATAGCAACCATTAGTTTTCACCTGTCACGTCACGCACCTGTTTCACGTTTTGAGTCACGCACCTGCTTTCACTAATCATGTCCATAGTATTTAAGTTCATTCATTTTCTGTTGTTCGTCCTGACGACATCCCCGCATTTATTCCCCCTGTCACACTCTGTCCACGTCTGTGCACTTCATGTCCATGCCAAGTAAGTTTGTTTATTATTGCCACAGTTAGTGTTTTTTTTGTTGTTCATAGTTTTTTGCCCCCGTGCAAGTCTTTTGTTTTCGTTAGTCAAGTTTGTACATCCGCCTTGAGCGCACCTTTTGTTCCTTTGAGTGTTATTATTAAAAATGTATTTACCTTCACGCCATGACCAGTCCAATTCACTTGCACCTCGGGAGAACAAACCAAGTCACAGTCCAAGTCATGACAGACACAACTTATATTTAACTAAAATGTTCTTTTCTTTGTGCTCGACAAAAGAAAAGAAGTGAGAATATCTCATACTTGCCAACCCTTCTGAATTTCAGTGCCTCTCCCCGGGACAACCATTCTCCCAAATTTCTCCCGATTTCCAGCCGGACTTAAGGCACGCCCCCTCCAGGTCCGTGCCGATCTGAGTGAGGACAGCCTGTCGTCACGTCCGCTTGGCCAACCAAAAAGTAACCACAGAACACTATAGTGTTCTGTGTGTTGGCCAACGGTTTACGTTGAATTGCATAACCCCCTCCCCTTCCCACACCCAGACACACACATGTCACACACACAGAGCGCAGAGGAAGAATCAGAAGCATGTCACTGCAGCGCTGCAATAAAAACACTCAGATCTTCTGTTTCTAGCCGATACTACATAAAAAATTACGTAAAATAACGCAGTAACGCATCATGTAGTAACGGGAACTGAGTTACTGACTATAAAAAATAACGCGTTAGATTACTACAGTGGTTCTCAAACTTTTTTTGTCATCCCCCACTTTGGACAAGGGGGAGTTTTCAAGCCCCACCTGCCCCAATCGCCCCAACAGAGCGCTAATGCCAAGCTTTAACATTTTCAAATTTATTGAACATCAAGTTGTATACATTCGAACTCAATAACATAAAATAACATTAAGTTCAATAATAAATAAAATAACTTCCATCAAGTTCAATAATAAATAAAACAAAAGTGTTATAACTTGCATCAAGTTCAATAATAAATAAAAAAAAGTGTTATAATTTGCATCACATTCAATAATAAATAAAAAAAACTGTTATAACTTGCATCAAGTTCAATAATAAATCAAAAAAAGTGTTATAACTTGCATCAAGTTCAATAATAAATCAAAAAAAGTGTTATAACTTGCATCAAGTTCAATAATAAATCAAAAAAAGTGTTATAACTTGCATCAAGTTCAATAATAAATCAAAAAAGTGTTATAACTTGCATCAAGTTCAATAATAAATCAAAAAAAGTGTTATAACTTGCATCAAGTTCAATAATAAATCAAAAAAAGTGTTATAACGTGCATCAAGTTCAATAATAAATAAAAAGAAAGTGTTATAACTTGCATCAAGTTCAATAATAAAAAGAAAAGTGTTATAACTTGCATCAAGTTCAATAATAAATCAAATAAAAGTGTTATAACTTGCATCAAGTTCAATAATAAATCAAATAACTTGCATCAAGTTCAATAATAAATCAACAAAAGTGTTATAACTTGCATCAAGTTCAATAATAAATAAAACAAAAGTGTTATAACTTGCATCAAGTTCAATAATAAATCAAAAAAAGTGTTATAACTTGCATCAAGTTCAATAATAAATCAAATAACTTGCATCAAGTTCAATAATAAATACAATAAATGTGCCACTTTGCAATCTTTGCAAAAAAAAAAGGAGGAGCTATGCATTTGGCAAGACAGGGCAAGTGACAGCACTTTGCCCCAGGAGAGCCACCTTGCTTCACTGTGAAACAGCACGGCTGTATGATCAGCTCCCATTTCCTCACACAGTGCAGAGAACAGTCACGCTTTCAGTGGTCGTGTTTTGATCAAATTTACCGCGCTCACAACATCTGTTAAAACCTCATTGAGTTCGGGGCTGAGCTGCCTTGACGCGAGTGCTTCCCGGTGAATGACACAGTGCGTGCTCGTCACATTTTTGTTTCTCTGCAGGCGCTGGCTCTGGCTCGACGACCTTTGAGGTGTGAGTCACAAATGTATATATTTGTGTAATTGTGGTCCACACATTAGCCTGCTACCCATCCGCTCGAAAGTGTGTTCCGCTTAGCCCCGCCCTCATTAGTTACTGTTGCTATGTCTGTCAAACTTTCGCTCGTACCGAGAAATATAAAGCCTACAGTAAAAATAAGTACCGGTAATTTCCATTTATTTATATAGCGGATTTCACAGACAGAATCACAAAGTGATTTACAGTGTGTATAGAAAATGAAAGCATAGTAAAAAAAATAATCTAAGAATATAATAATTTAAAAAAAAAATTTAAAGTGAAATTTCCTCCCGTTCCTCGCGCCCCACCTGTCATGTCTCTATTCCCCACCAGTGGGGCGCGCCCCACACTTTGAGAAACGCTGGATTACTAGTTACCGCCGAAACTAACGGCGTTACAGTAACGCGTTACTTTGTAACGCGTTAGTCCCAACACTGGTAATAAATCAGTAGTAAATCATACAATCGCAACAACAGATTACAAAATGAATGGGTGGCTTTACCACTTCAAAAATTGAAATATATCTTTGATCAACTTATTTGTTAATAGTCTAAAACATGCATCTAAATAGATTCAGGTACAGTATAGTACCTGGGCGGCCATTTCAGATTCATACCTACTGTAACAACAACAGTCATGTTGTTACAGTAGACAGCTAACGCTAGCAGCAAATGTGCGCTCATTGGCTAACAACACAAAAAGCTAATGGGTGCACAGACATAGTTAGGTTATTCCGTGCTAAAAGCCGTACTAGGGTGGGATATAATGCTTAAAACAAATTGGAAAGTTACATCCACTTTAACCATTGTCAAAATGTGTTGGCTCCCGGTCAAACACTCTTCTCCACTTAGTCGTGAGATATTTATGTCTTGGTTTGCTGCAGTGTGCAGCAGCCAGTGAGTGGAGTGTTAGCCATCACGCCCACCGTGTCCCACCACTTACATTTAGTATGCGCAGAGTAGCTCATAACAGAATGATGGCCACCACTGCCTGCCTGTTTATTTGCATGACCGACAGGCCAAGTTTTGCCTCGTCCTTGAGTCCACATGATGTGACTGAGAGTGTCTCTTTCATTGCTAAACTGGAATAAAAGAAATACAAATATTGAAAGTTCCGGGTACTCTCTGCAGTCCAAATGTCATTCCTTTCTATTAGTTACACTCATTAAAATCAACAGGATATAAGTCAAAGCTTTTTTTCCTCGTCGATTAATTGTTGCAGGCCTAATTATGTATTGATTTGGAATTGTTCCTATTCAATAAATACATGCCCAGAGAAAGCTAAGGTCTTAAATATTTATTTTGAGGGCTCAAATACTGTCATGTCTGTGTAATCATGTTTTGTTTTAAGTCATGTTTTGTTTAGTTTCAGGCTTTTCACTCCCTTGTCTTGTTTGCATGATTACCCATTAGTTTCACCTGTTCCACGTTTGGACTCATTGTGCACTCTTGTTTGTCACCATAGCAACCATTAGTTTTCACCTGTCACGTCACGCACCTGTTTCACGTTTTGAGTCACGCACCTGCTTTCACTAATCATGTCCATAGTATTTAAGTTCATTCATTTTCTGTTGTTCGTCCTGACGACATCCCCGCATTTATGCTCCTGCACACTCTCCACACCCTGATGACCCTTGCTACTCTTTTTTTCATGCCGGTTCCATGCCAAGTAAGTTTTTGTTTATTAAGCCACAGTTAGTGTTTTGTTTAATAGTTCATAGTTTCTGCCAATGTGCAAGTTTTGTGTTTATAGTCTTGTTTTGTACCTCCGCCCCTGTGCGCGCTTTTCGTTTATTCCTTTTTTGATAGTTTAAATAAATAATGTCTTCACCTTCACGCCATGTCTGGTTCAAATGTTCATTTGCACCACGGGAGAACAAACCACGTCATAGTCCAGGTCTTGACAGATGTCGTCAGCACGAACAATAGAAAATGAATGAACTTAAATACTATGGACATGATTAGTGAAAGCAGGTGCGTGACTCAAAACGTGAAACAGGTGCGTGACGTGACAGGTGAAAACTAATGGTTGCTATGGTGACAAACAAGAGTGCACAATGAGTCCAAACGTGAAACAGGTGAAACTAATGGGTAATCATGCAAACAAGACAAGGGAGTGAAAAGCCAGAAACTAAACAAAACATGACTTAAAACAAAACATGATTACACAGACATGACAAATACCATCAGTTTACAGAGGAGCAAGTCTGCGCTGCTGAGAGGGAAGAAGAAAAAAAATGGAGAGAGGGAAACAAAGAAACTTCCAGATCTTTATATCCACTTTGGGAGTGTGAGAAAAGAGAGAGGAGGAGTTGGGGCGAAGTGGCCTGTCCTTGGGAGGGAGGAAGGAGGATGAGAAAAATACAGACTCTTATCGAGAACAGACATGTTTTGGTTAAACCTTTGGAAAAGGCAGTAATACAGCATCAATCACGAGGGAAATCCATTTGTAGGGTAACCTTTGGAGGAGGGGTTGGTTCGAAGTGGCCCATTCCTGCGAGGGAGGAAGGAGGAGGAGAAAAATACAGACTCTGATCGTGAACAGGAATGTTTTGGTTAAACCTTTGGAAAAGAAAGTAATTTTTTTTAAAAAGGAAAAAGCAGTAATAGAGCATCAATCACCGAAAAACAACTATTTGTAGAGTAACCTTTGACCAAAAGACAGATACAATATACATTATTTTTGTTGTTTCAGTTTTACAAATTCACCAAAACGTCAGTTATTGAGTCTGTTTAGCTGACTGGAGAGCTAGCTTGCGCAGCTAGTGGGTCCATGACCATGACTTGTGTTTTGTCTGATCAGCCGTTTTACTGCCGTGTTACAGACACCGTTTGGAAACAATTAAGGTCTGTAAATAAACATTAAAAAAAGACTTCATATTTTGTGTATACATCTGCAGTTTATAGTCTATGTAAAAATATTTTTTTCTTCTAAAATTTGGTGGGTGCAGCTCTATAGCCTTAAATATGCGATATATTTTCAGCCTTTCCATGGTTATCATTTTAAAACATGTTTTTTTTTGTCTTTTTTAAAGCAGCACAAAGTACCTTCTCAACCTTCATCAAATACTTTCATAACTTTTGGGACCATACCTGGACTTCAAACTGGTTGAAGGATACCTCAGTCATGGGCTGAGGGGGCCTGTGTCGCTCTCACTGGCACTGAGCGAACCCTGCCACGCAAAATACTATAAATGTGCTGACTTGCTTTACGGCATACCTCGCTCCCCCTTTTCCCATTGGTTAAAAAGACGGAAGTGGACGCGAGCGCCTACGTGCTGCCAGAAAACTTAACGCCCACATGCAATTACTGCTGTCATGGCAGAACCTCCAAAACAACCAAATAAATGAAAAGTTTTGCCCGAGGAGACAAAAAAAAGAAAAAGGGAGGCTACCCGGTAGAGATGCGCGGTTTGCGGACACAACCGCGGAGTCTGCGGATTATCCGCGGTTCGGGCGGTTGAAATTAAAAAAAATTAGATTTTATCCGCGGGTCGGGTCGGGCGGTTGAAATTAAAAAAAATTAGATTTTAAATAGATTCAGGCGGGTGGCAGTTAAACCAATTGGTAAATATATATACATAGTTAAATGTTGTTACCCACATACGAAAAACGAGCAGGCACCTGCAGCATATGCCACAACAGAAGAAGAAAAAAAAAAGAGATGGACACTTTTACGGAGCGGAGAAGTGACGCCTCGCCGGGGTCCGGGACCGAGGCCCCTTCCCCCGAGAGGGCCCCACCGGGAGCCGTAGCTGAGGCGATCCGCGAGAAGGGCCCGACGCACGTCCAGGGTCACCACCACGCCCACCGCACCGACACCACGCCTCGTCCGCCTTCGCCGCGGCCGGCGTCACGCGCAGCAGGTAAGCAGCTTACCTGCCCGCCACCCCCGTGGCCGGGGGCTCGTAACAGGGGTCACTCCGCGCGCTCCGCCCGCGCAGCTTACCTGCCCGCCACCCCTGTTGCCGGGGGCGCGTAACAGGGGTCACTCCGCGCGCAGTGCGCTCACGAAAGGGGTGGGGCTCACCCTGGTTGATATAGACAGCAGGACGGTGGCCATGGAAGTCGGAACCCGCTAAGGAGTGTGTAACAACCCACCTGCCGAATCAACTAGCCCTGAAAATGGATGGCGCTGGAGCGTCGGGCCCACACCCGGCCGTCGCCGGCAGCGAGACGCGCTTGGAGGTGCGCTCAGCGCGGCTCCCATATGATTGCGCACTGGTGTGTGTCTGGGCCGTGACAGCGTGGCACGCGAATGTCTGTGCTGCATTGGATCAGTCTCCTTTCTTTAACAGGCAAAAGCTTTATAACCTCACTAATGCCTTGCATCGTCTATATTAGATATATAACAACGGGCGGGTGCGGTTCTTATCAAATGTTACATCGGGTGGATGGCGGATGGTTGACGACTTTCTGATGCGGTTGCGGATGAAATAATTGCCTATCCGCGCATCTCTAACAGCTAGCATTACATCTGTGGTCACCTGATAACCTCTCCACGCAGAGCAGATCAGGTTCAAACACTGATGACATCTATTAATCAGACAAGAAGCAAGGAATCAATCAGAGACAGAGTTCAATCTAGCTCATGAGGAGAACGCATGGAGCCGGACCCTTAGTCACAGTCTCGCCCTACGCTCTAAGGTCCAGCTCTTGCGTCTCTCTTTTTATTCAGGAGTTCCACAGTCAGCAATACTAAGGCCGCCTCTCAAAGGAGTGATCACATATTTTATGCAAAGCAGGTCCGGGACGCACGATACGTGACGGAATGTGCTGGGGGCCTTGTGATTTCGCCTCGTCACCGCTTCGTCTGCGTGTTGGAATCTTATCTTGTTGAGGTCCTTGAAGTCCTTGCCGTCATCCCATCTTCGCTGAGGTCGGTTGAAGTCCTTGGCTGTTAGCGGGCTCAAACAAAGATTCTACGGCTGAGGCCACCCCTCAGACAAGAAGTATTTGTCCTTGCTCACATTAGAAAAAGTCCAACTTGAGCACAATAGCTAAATAACTAAAGCAACAGACTTTAAGCATACTAAAGTTAGTGTGATAATATATACATAATTATTCTAACAACAGCTAGCATTACATCTGTGGTCACCTGATAACCTCTCCACGCAGAGCAGGAAAGAGAGACGGCAGATCAACTGGTCTAAAAGGGGTCTATTTAACGGCTAGGGTGTATAAATGAGATTTAAGATGGGACTTAAGTGCTTCTACTGAGGTAGCATCTCTAACTGTTACCGGTAGGGAATGTCTGGGAAACGTGGTTGTCTTCTGGCGAAACACTACCGCTTTGATCCACTGGCGCCGCCGATATCAACCAAAACTGCAAGTTCTCAAGTTTCTCCCGTCCATTCAGATCCAGAGTGGTGTCTGGCAGCCTCCACCCACCGAGGAACACAAGCAGAGAGTGAGGCGTGCCATGGACTCCCTGGACTCAGAGCCCGCCTGTGAGAGCCCCGTTGTGCCCAGCAACATCCTGTATCCCTCAACGTTACGTACGCTACACCATAAACACACACATTCTGCATTGACTCTTTGTACTCTAACACTCTTGTTACCGTTTGCTAGTCAGGCTCAGCCAGACTCTGATTAGAACTTGAACACACCAATTAAGTCCACAGTGGGTTGGTCACTAGTGGAACTTTGCTCAAACATGAACAATGCAACTGCAACACTTTGTTTATTCTTCCTTAAGTCTTCTCTTCAGACGTGTTGGGGCCATGTCCATCTGTCTGTCCCACTTCACTCTCATCCTAGACTAACTCTGTGTCACTCACATGTGGACAACACTTGGACTTCACCCTCATCCTAGACTAACTCTGTGTCACTCACATGTGGACAACACTTGGACTTCACCCTCATCCTAGACTAACTCTGTGTCACTCACATGTGGACAACACTTGGACTTCACCCTCATCCTAGACTAACTCTGTGTCACTCACATGTGGACAACACTTGGACTTCACCCTCATCCTAGACTAACTCTGTGTCACTCACATGTGGACAACACTTGGACTTCACCCTCATCCTAGACTAACTCTGTGTCACTCACATGTGGACAACACTTGGACTTCACCCTCATCCTAGACTAACTCTGTGTCACTCACATGTGGACAACACTTGGACTTCACCTTCATCCTAGACTAACTCTGTGTCACTCACATGTGGACAACACTTGGACTTCACCCTGATCCTAGACTAACTCTGTGTCACTCACATGTGGACAACACTTGGACTTCACCCTCATCCTAGACTGACTCTGTGTCACTCACATGTGGACAACACTTGGACTTCACCCTCATCCTAGACTAACTCTGTGTCACTCACATGTGGACAACACTTGGACTTCACTCTCATCCTAGACTAACTCTGTGTCACTCACATGTGGACAACACTTGGACTTCACCCTCATCCTAGACTAACTCTGTGTCACTCACATGTGGACCACACTTGGACTTCACTCTCATCCTAGACTAACTCTGTGTCACTCACATGTGGACAACACTTGGACTTCACCCTCATCCTAGACTAACTCTGTGTCACTCACATGTGGACAACACTTGGACTTCACTCTCATCCTAGACTAACTCTGTGTCACTCACATGTGGACAACACTTGGACTTCACCCTGATCCTAGACTAACTCTGTGTCACTCACATGTGGACAACACTTGGACTTCACCCTGATCCTAGACTAACTCTGTGTCACTCACATGTGGACAAGTATTTGGCCGTCCATCATATTACTTCAGACTTTTGTCTTTGGGTCATGGTTGTCAAACTTGTCTTCATTCAGAGGTCCGCTTGTAACCGCAATTAATAAATGAGTTTGTCAGTATATTTGATTGTATATATGAACATTTATGTATATTTATATTTTGTTTTTACCTAACTTGTAAAAAAAATACATCTGTAGACTTTACAGTGTTTTTTTCACAACATATTACATTGAATAGAAAAACAGTACTACTGTTTTTTACAGAAAAAAACTGGCAAATGAGCTGCCAGTAGTTTTTTACCGTAAAAAAATGTGGTACCTTTTTTCCGTGTACAGTAAGAAAAGGATTAATTTGGCCCCATTCGTCACGGTTTACCTGACACATGGAACGTGACAAATTTGGTGCATGCACTATCCACTTTAGCCGGCAGGAGAGTGTTGAACATCTTAAAATGTCCAACTTTGATTACAGAGTCAGTTGCCATGTAGAGTGGTGCTTTCCATCATTTTTAGCTGACTGCATTGCACAATGATTAACCCACCCTCTTCCTCTCACGTGAGATCCACCTAGGAATGGAGCCATATGAACATACTTGCCAACCTTGAGACCTCCGATTTCGGGGGGAGGCGGGTGGGGGTGGGCGGGGTCGGGGCGTGGCTGGGGGCGTGGCTAAAGGGGAGGAGTATATTTACAGCTAGAATTCACCAAGTCAAGTATTTCATATATATATATAGATATATATATATATATATATATATATATATATACATATATATATATATATATATATATATATATATATATGTATGTATATATATATATATATATATATATATAAGAAATACGTGACGTTCAGTGAATTCTAGCTATATATATATATATATATTTATTTTATTATATGTATATATATATATATATATATATTTATTTTATTATATGTATATATATATATATATACATATATATATATATTTATTTTATTATATATATATATATATATATATATATATATATATATATATATATATATATATATATATATATATATATAAATAAATACTTGAATTTCAGTGTTCATTTATTTACACATATACACACACATAACACTCATCTACTCATTGTTGAGTTAAGGGTTGAATTGTCCATCCTTGTTCTATTCTCTGTCACTATTTTTCTAACCATGCTGAACACCCTCTCTGATGATGCATTGCTGTGTGGCACGCACAAAAGTGCTTTCATCAAATGCACTAGATGGCAGTATTGTCCTGTTTAAGAGTGTCACAACATTGCTGTTTACGGCAGACGAACTGCTTTACGGTAGACGAAAACGTGACTGCTGTTGTTGTGTGTTGTTGCCGCGCTGGGAGGACGTTAATGAAACTGCCTAACAATAAACCCATGAGGACCTGAGTCCGCCTGAATTTCGGGAGATTTTCGGGAGAAAATTTGTCCCGGGAGGTTTTCGGGAGGGGCGCTGAATTTCGGGAGTCTCCCGGAAAATCCGGGAGGGTTGGCAAGTATGCATATGAATCCCTTCCCTACTGGCAGCTCAGTCGACAGAATATTACCATAAAAAAACTATAGTACTTTTTCAATTGACAGTAACAGGCTGTAAAAACCACGATGATTTTACCCCATGATAAATTGTCTTTTTTTTTACAGTAAACAATTTGATGGATAGACTTCCCTCTCCCCAGCCACTTCGTCCAGCTCTTCCTGTGGGACCCCGAGGCGTTCCCAGGCCAGTCGGGAGACATAGTCTTCCCAACGTGTCCTGGGTCTTCCCCGCGGCCTCCTACCGGTCGGACGTGCCCTAAACACCTCCCTAGGGAGGCGTTCGGGTGGCATCCTGACCAGATGCCCGAACCACCTCATCTGGCTCCTCTCCATGTGGAGGAGCAGCGGCTTTACTTTGAGCTCCCCCCGGATGACAGAGCTTCTCACCCTATCTCTAAGGGAGAGACCCGCCACTCGGCGGAGGAAACTCATTTCGGCCGCTTGTACCCGTGATCTTGTCCTTTCGGTCATAACCCAAAGCTCATGACCATAGGTGAGGATGGGAACGTAGATCGACCGGTAAATTGAGAGCTTTGCCTTCCGGCTCAGCTCCTTCTTCACCACAACGGATCGATACAGCGTCCGCATTACTGAAGACGCCGCACCGATCCGCCTGTCGATCTCACGATCCACTCTTCCCCCACTCGTGAACAAGACTCCGAGGTACTTGAACTCCTCCACGTGGGGCAAGATCTCCTCCCCAACCCGGAGATGGCACTCCACCCTTTTCCGGGCAAGAACCATGGACTCGGACTTGGAGGTGCTGATTCTCATCCCAGTCGCTTCACACTCGGCTGCGAACCGATCCAGCGAGAGCTGAAGATCCTGGCCAGATGAAGCCATCAGGACCACATCATCTGCAAAAAGCAGAGACCTAATCCTGCAGCCACCAAACCAGATCCCCTCAACGCCTTGACTGCGCCTAGAAATTCTGTCCATAAAAGTTCAGAACAGAATGGGTGACAAAGGGCAGCCTTGGCGGAGTCCAACCCTCACTGGAAACGTGTCCGACTTACTGCCGGCAATGCGGACCAAGCTCTGGCACTGAGCATACAGGGAGCGGACTGCCACAATCAGACAGTCCGATACCCCATACTCTCTGAGCACTCCCCACAGGACTTCCCGAGGGACACGGTCGAATGCCTTCTCCAAGTCCACAAAACACATGTAGACTGGTTGGGCAAACTCCCATGCACCCTCAAGGACCCTGCCGAGAGTATAGAGCTGGTCCACAGTTCCACGACCAGGACGAAAACCACACTGTTCCTCCTGAATCCGAGGTTCGACTATCCGGCGTAGCCTCCTCTCCAGTACACCTGAATAGACCTTACCGGGAAGGCTGAGGAGTGTGATCCCACGATAGTTAGAACACACCCTCCGGTTCCCCTTCTTAAAGAGAGGAACCACCACCCCGGTCTGCCAATCCAGTGGTACCGCCCCCGATGTCCACGCGATGCTGCAGAGTCTTGTCAACCAAGACAGCCCCTCTGTACATTGCTGCATTCATAATTCCCTCTATCTGGACTAGTCTCCCAGTTCCTGCCTCTGAAAACCATCCCCACAGCATGATGCTGCCACCACTATGCTTCACTGTAGGGATGGTGCTGGCCTGGTTTCCTCAACATTCACACCAAACACTTCAATCTTTGTCTCATCAGACCAGAGAATTTAGTTTCTCGTGGTCTGAGAGTCTTTCTGGTGCATTTTGGCAAACTTTTGACTAAGAAATGGCTTCCGTCCGGCCACTGATTGGTGGATTGTCCTTCTGGAAGGTTCTCCTCTCCCCACAGAGGAATGCTGTAGTTCTGACAGAGTGACCATCAGGTTCTTGGTCACCTCCCTGACTAGACTAAGATGAATACAGAGACATCCTGGGTGAAAACCTTCCCATCCAACCTGATGGAGCTTGAGAGGTGCCGCAAAGAGGAAAGAGAGAAAGTGCCCAAAGATAGGTGTGCCAAGCTTGTGGCATCGTACTCAAAGAGACATGAAGCTGGAACTGCTGCCAAAGGTGCATCAACAAAGTATTGAGCAAAGGTTGTCAATACTTGTGTACACATCATTTGACCCCCTTAACATGCTTCAAAACTCACCAAACTGAACACACACATCAGGACTGGCTAAAATTGCGATCTATTGGAAAAAACCTAACTCCAAATCTAAAAATTGTGCTCTACCGCAATTTTTTTATGAAACGCAGAAAAAACTGCTCCTCGGAAGAAAAAAATGACAAAACTGCCTGTAACTCCCACTGGGAAGGTCGGAAAGACATGAAACAAAAACCTCTATGTAGGTCTCACTTAGACCTACATTTCATAGATTGACAACCCCCAGCAAAAATCAACAGGAAGTTTGCTATTCCCTCTTCAACACAAATTTTTTGTAAAAACCGGTCACCTTCCTTCAAATACTATCTCCTCTGAGCGCGTTTGTCGTTTCGGCTTCAAACTAACACAGGAGAGAGATTGAACCCTTGTGATTAAAATAACAGAAGCGCGTTTTTCTAATTGCTCCGGTTTTGATTTTATGAGCCTTCAAAGAACCGCTGCGCTGATGCTGCTGCGCTGCTGTTATTTCAAGATGGCTGCTTAAAAGCAGGAAGCACCAACGTGCCCACACAATGCAGACAAGGTAGGTACACTAGACAAAAGTCTTGGGACACTTCAGACTAAAAGTAGACAAAAGTATTGGGACACTTAGGACTACCTCTGGACAAAAGTAATGGGACACCTACAATGGACAAAAGTATTGGGACACTTAGGACTACAACTGGACAAAAGTATTGGGACACTTAGGACTACAACTGGCCAAAAGTATTGGGACACTTAGGACTAGAACTGGACAAAAGTATTGGGACACTTTGGACTAAACGTAGACAAAAGTATTGGGACACTTAGGACTACCACTTGACAAAAGTATTGGGACACTTACACTGGCCAAAAGTATTGGGACACTTAGGACTACAACTTGACAAAAGTATTGGGACACTTAGGACTAGAACTGGACAAAAGTATTGGGACACTTCGGACTAAACGTAGACAAAAGTATTGGGACACTTAGGACTACCACTTGACAAAAGTATTGGGACACTTACACTGGCCAAAAGTATTGGGACGCTTACACTGGACAAAAGTATTGGGACACTTAGGAATACAACTGGACAAATGTATTGGGACACTTAGGACTACCACTGGCCAAAAGTATTGGGACACTTAGGACTACAACTTGACAAAAGTATTGGGACACTTAGGACTACAACTGGACAAAAGTATTGGGACACTTCGGACTAAAAGTAGACAAAAGTATTGGGACACCTACACTGGCCAAAAGTATTGGGACACCTAGGACTACAACTTGACAAAAGTATTGGGACACTTAGGACTACCACTGGACACAAGTATTGGGACACTTACAGTGGACAAAAGTATTGGGACACTTAGGACTACAACTGGACAAAAGTATTGGGACACTTAGGACTACAACTGGACAAAAGTATTGGGACACTTCGGACTAAAAGTAGACAAAAGTATTGGGACACCTACACTGGCCAAAAGTATTGGGACACTTAGGACTACAACTTGACAAAAGTATTGGGACACTTAGGACTACCACTGGACACAAGTATTGGGACACTTTCAGTGGACAAAAGTATTGGGACACTTGGGACTAAAACTTGACAAAAGTATTGGGACACTTAGGACTAGTTTTTATTAGATCCGGAAAAAATATATACTTTCCACATTGTCAACATGAGGTATTGTGTGTTGAATTTTGAGGACAAAAGTGGATTACCGTATTTTTCGGAGTATAAATCGCTCCGGAGTATAAGTCACACCGGCCGAAAATGCATAACAAAGAAGGAAAAAAACATATATAAGTCGCAGTGGAGTATAAGTCACATTTTTTGGGGAAATGTATTTGATAAAAGCCAACAGCAAGAATAGACATTTGAAAGGCAATTTAAAATAAATGAAGAATAGTGAACAACAGGCGGAATAAGTGTACGTTATATGAGGCATAAATAACCAACTGGTATGTTAACGTAACATATTTGTCATGACTTGATCTTGGGTGTTTGCTTTTCCGGGATGCAACGGAAAGTTGGCTCGGGCGAGACGGGAATGAAGGTACATGATTTATTAATATATCACAAACGAAAAGCGCGCACAGTGGCGTAGAATAAACTATGAAACCAAAAGACTATAGCAAAAAAGTACAAACGAAGAAACACGCACAATGGCGGAGAACAAACTATGAAACCAAAAAGACTATAAACATGGAACAAAAACTTACTTGGCTTGGACAAAAATAGTTGCTTGAGGAATGGACATGGAAAGAATGGACAGAGCATAAATGTGGTGAGGTCGTCAGAAAGACAAACTGAAAAACACTGAACTTAAATACTACAGACATGATTAACGAAAACAGGTGCGTGACTCAAGACGTGAAACAGGTGCGTGACGTGACAGGTGAAAACTAATGGGTTGCTATGGTGACAATCAAGAGTGCACAATGAGTCCAAACGTGGAACAGGTGAAACTAATGGGTAATAATGGAAACAAGACAAGGGAGTGAAAAGACAGAAACTAAAGAGTCCTATAACTAAACTAAACATGACTTAAAACAAAACATGATTACACAGACATGACAATGTTATGGTAAGAGTCATTCAAATAACTATAACATATAGAACATGCTATACGTTTACCAAACAATCTGTCACTCCTAATCGCTAAATCCCATGAAATCTTATACGTCTAGTCTCTCTAGTGAATGAGAGAAATATTATTTGATATTTTACAACTGGCAACACTAAATGGTCCCTAGTGTGTGAATGTTGTCTGTCTATCTGTGTTGGCCCTGTGATGAGGTGGCGACTTGTCCAGGGTGTACCCCGCCTTCCGCCCGATTGTAGCTGAGATAGGCTCCAGCGCCCCCCACGACCCCGAAGGGAATAAGCGGTAGAAAATGGATGGATGGATTTTACGGAAATGTGTTAATAATTTCACACATAAGTCGCTCCTGAGTGTAAGTCGCACCCCCGGCCAAACTATGAAAAAAACTGCCACTTATAGTCCGTAAAATACGGTAATTCCATTTTGGAATAAGGCTGTAACAACAAAAGGTGGAAAAAGTGAAGCGCTGTGGAACTTTTCCCGATGCACTGTATGCAGTTTCATGCGGGACATTTTTTTTTTTTTTTGTCAAAAGTCAAAGAAGGAATACATTTATTAAGAAAATATACGGTACTTTATTGGTGGATATTATGTACAAACCCCGTTTCCATATGAGTTGGGAAATTGTGTTTGACGTAAATATAAACAGAATACAATGATTTGCAAATCCTTTTCAAGCCATATTCAGTTGAATATGCTACAAAGACAACATATTTGATGTTCAAACTCATAAACTTTATTTTTTTTTGTGCAAATAATCATTAACTTTAGAATTTGATGCCAGCAACACGTGACAAAGAAGTTGTGAAAGGTGGCAATAAATACTGATAAAGTTGAGGAATGCTCATCAAACACTTATTTGGAACATCCCACAGGTGTGCAGGCTAATTGGGAACAGGTGGGTGCCATGATTGGGTATAAAAGTAGATTCCATGAAATGCTCAGTCATTCACAAACAAGGATGGGGCGAGGGTCACCACTTTGTCAACAAATGCGTGAGCAAATTGTTGAACAGTTTAAGAAAAACCTTTCTCAAGCAGCTATTGCAAGGAATTTAGGGATTTCACCATCTACGCTCCGTAATATCATCAAAGGGTTCAGAGAATCTGGAGAAATCACTGCACGTAAGCAGCTAAGCCCGTGACCTTCCATCCCTCAGGCTGTACTGCATCAACAAGCGACATCAGTGTGTAAAGGATATCACCACATGGGCTCAAGAACACTTCAGAAACCCACTGTCAGTAACTGCAGTTGGTCGCTACATCTGTAAGTGCAAGTTAAAACTCTCTTATGCAAGGCAAAAAACATTTATCAACAACACCCAGAAACGCCGCCGGCTTCTCTGGGCCTGAGCTCATCTAAGATGGACTGATACAAAGTGGAAAAGTGTTCTGTGGTCTGACGAGTCCACATTTCAAATTGTTTTTGGAAACTGTGGACGTCGTGACCTCCGGACCAAAGAGGAAACGAACCATCCGAATTGTTCTAGGCGCAAAGTGTAAAAGGCAGCATGTGTGATGGTATGGGGGTGTATTAGTGCCCAAGACATGGGTAACTTACACATCTGTGAAGGCACCATTAATGCTGAAAGGTACATACAGGTTTTGGAGCAACATATGTTGCCATCCAAGCAACGTTACCATGGACGCCCCTGCTTATTTCAGCAAGACAATGCCAAGCCACGTGTTACATCAACGTGGCTTCATAGTAAAAGAGTGCAGGTACTAGACTGGCCTGCCTGTAGTCCAGACCTGTCTCCCATTGAAAATGTGAAGCCTAAAATAGCAGAAGGGAGACCCCCGGACTGTTGAACAACTTAAGCTGTACATCAAGCAAGAATGGGAAAGAATTCCACCTGAGAAGCTTCAAAAATGTGTCTCCTCAGTTCCCAAACCTTTACTGAGTGTTGTTAAAAGGAAAGGCCATGTAACACAGTGGTGAACATGCCCTTTCCCAACTACTTTGGCACGTGTTGCAGCCATGAAATTTTAAGTTAATTATTATTTGCCAAAAAAAAATAAAGTTTATGAGTTTGAACATCAAATATGTTGTCTTTGTAGCATATTCAATTGAATATGGGTTGAAAAGGATTTGCAAATCATTGTATTCCGTTTATATTTACATCTAAAACAATTTCCCAACTCATATGGAAACGGGGTTTGTACCCGGGCCATATAAAATGATGTTTGACACCTGTGATTTAGATGATCTGCATGTTCTTTTCCTCACAGCAGTGAAAATGACTCCCAGACACTTCATCACTTTGTACTCTCACTAATGACATTTCTTCTCTGTCCTTTTCACGTTCAAGGATGACAAATGTTTTGTGTACTTTAGGCTTCCACCTCAGATATTGACTTTGTTTAGTCGTATAGGACGGAGATAGAACAGAATCCATTACTTGTACATTCATTTCCTGTAACGTCCAGGCCTTTTCTAGAGTCCCGTTCAATGAAACTGATGTGAGCAGAAATAGGACTTTTCAGAGGCATAAATCATGCATTATTGTACACGACCTTCACCTTGCAGGCCTCGTTATGTTGACACCTGTGGTAAATGTCATCGTGCCCACGAGGAACGGTAAGACATCTTCACGTCCTAAATAAATCCAACACTCATTGGTTAGAGCACCGCATAAAAACCGCAAAGTCATTTATCATGTAAATAGTCACAATTAACTAAATGTATTCAATTAAACAGCGCTTGTGTTTGAATGATCCCTTTTCTGTACCGCTTATCCTCACTAGGTGCCTGGGTAAGCTGGAGCCTATCCCAGCAACAAAAAGAAGGAAGTGAGAAAAGTCATCTAAGAAACTTGTCTTGCCTAAAGTGCAGGTCTTCAACAGGTGTGCAGAGGTTGCACACCTCCCGCACAAGTATTGTACATACAAACTAGAGATGCGCAGATAGGCAATTATTTCATCCGCAACCGCATCAGAAAGTCGTCAACCATCCGCAATCCACCCGATCTAACATTTGATCAGAACTGCATCCGCCCGCCATCCGCCCGCACCCGCCCGTTGTTATATATCTAATATAGACGATGCAAGGCATTAGTGAGGTTATAAAGCTTTTGCCTGTTAAAGAAAGGAGACTGATCCAACGCAGCACAGACATTCGCGTGCCACGCTGTCACGGCCCAGACGCACACCAGTGCGCAATCATATGGGAGCCGCGCTGAGCGCACCTCCAAGCGCGTCTCGCTGCCGGCGACGGCCGGGTATATGGGCCCGACGCTCCAGCGCCATCCATTTTCAGGGCTAGTTGATTCGGCAGGTGGGTTGTTACACACTCCTTAGCGGGTTCCGACGTCCATGGCCACCGTCCTGCTGTCTATATCAACCAGGGTGAGCCCCACCCCTTTCGTGAGCGCACTGCGCGCGGAGTGACCCCTGTTACGCACCCCCGGCAACAGGGGTGGCGGGCAGGTAAGCTGCGCGGGCGGAGCGCGCGGAGTGACCCCTGTTACGAGCCCCCGGCCACGGGGGTGGCGAGCAGGTAAGCTGCTTACCTGCTGCGCGTGACGCCGGCGAAGGCGGACGAGGCGGGGTGTCGGTGCGGTGGGCGCGGTGGTGACCCTGGACGTGTGTCGGGCCCTTCTCGCGGATCGCCTCAGCTACGGCTCCCGGTGGGGCCCTCTCGGGGGAAGGGGCCTCGGTCCCGGACCCCGGTGAGGCGTCGGGGGCCTTCTACGCTCCGTAAAAGTGTCCATCTCTTTTCTTTTTTTTTCTTCTGTTGTGGCATATGCTGCAGGTGCCTGCTCGTTTTTCGTATGTGGGTAACAACATTTAACTATGTATATATATTTACCAATTGGTTTAACTGCCACCCGCCTGAATCTATTTAAAATCTAATTTTTTTAAATTTCAATCGCCCGACCCGACCCGACCCGCTGATAAAATCTAATTTTTTTTAAATTTCATCCGCCCGATACGCGGATAATCCGCGGACTCCACGGTTGTGCCCGCAAACCGCGCATCTCTAATACAAACACACACACATGCACATCATTATTCATACATACGTACATACATACGTCCATTCATTCATACATACTGTTGCGTTTTGGACCAGTTGTTCCTCCCAGGGAATTCAAGTCACAATTCGCTCCCAAGCTCTTTACGACACTTAAAGCTGAGTTGAAACAACCACCAGAGAGAGAATAGGTATTTTGTTGTATATTTTCAAAGCTTTGCCAATATACATTTTGAGACCAGTCTAACCCTAGAACATTCTATTGCGCCTCCCAAAATGGTCTGTCTTCCCAACGCCAAAAACCCCTCTTTCCTTCCCCCTCCCTAGCCATAATACAAGCACAACGTCTCCCTAGCCATAATACATTCCAAAGAACTCAAGGTTAACACACACAGTATACTTGCTGACAGAGCATCAAGAGAA
This sequence comes from Nerophis lumbriciformis, assembly GCF_033978685.3. Classification (NCBI taxonomy): domain Eukaryota; kingdom Metazoa; phylum Chordata; class Actinopteri; order Syngnathiformes; family Syngnathidae; genus Nerophis; species Nerophis lumbriciformis. The sequence continues at coordinate 2,609,583 of NC_084569.2, forward strand.
GAAGTGGAAAACACGAGCTGTTTTCAAATATGACAAAGAAATGGAAGAAGTACAACTTAAATTCGGATATATGTAAATATCTGCCTCCGACAATACGCACACACATAGGTATGCACTAGAGATGCGCGGTTTGCGGGCACAACCACGGAGTCCGCGGATGAAATTTTAAAAAATTAGATTTTATCAGCGGGTCGGGTCGGGCGATTGAAATTTAAAAAAATTAGATTTTAAATAGATTCAGGCGGGTGGCAGTTAAACCAATTGGTAAATATATATACATAGTTAAATGTTGTTACCCACATACGAAAAACGAGCAGGCACCTGCAGCATATGCCACAACAGAAGAAGAAAAAAAAAGAGATGGACACTTTTACGGAGCGGAGAAGGGACGCCTCGCCGGGGTCCGGGACCGAGGCCCCTTCCCCCGAGAGGGCCCCACCGGGAGCCGTAGCTGAGGCGATCCGCGAGAAGGGCCCGACGCACGTCCAGGGTCACCACCGCGCCCACCGCACCGACACCCCGCCTCGTCCGCCTTCGCCGCGGCCGGCGTCACGCGCAGCAGGTAAGCAGCTTACCTGCCCGCCACCCCCGTGGCCGGGGGCTCGTAACAGGGGTCACTCCGCGCGCTCCGCCCGCGCAGCTTACCTGCCCGCCACCCCTGTTGCCGGGGGCGCGTAACAGGGGTCACTCCGCGCGCAGTGCGCTCACGAAAGGGGTGGGGCTCACCCTGGTTGATATAGACAGCAGGACGGTGGCCATGGAAGTTGGAACCCGCTAAGGAGTGTGTAACAACCCACCTGCCGAATCAACTAGCCCTGAAAATGGATGGCGCTGGAGCGTCGGGCCCATATACCCGGCCGTCGCCGGCAGCGAGACGCGCTTGGAGGTGCGCTCAGCGCGGCTCCCATATGATTGCGCACTGGTGTGCGTCTGGGTCGTGACAGCGTGGCACGCGAATGTCTGTGCTGCATTGGATCAGTCTCCTTTCTTTAACAGGCAAAAGCTTTATAACCTCACTAATGCCTTGCATCGTCTATATTAGATATATAACAACGGGCGGGTGCGGGCGGATGGCGGGCGGATGCGGTTCTGATCAAATGTTAGATTGGGTGGATTGCGGATGGTTGACGACTTTCTGATGCGGTTGCGGATGAAATAATTGCCTATCCGCGCATCTCTAGTATGCACATACAAACCCCGTTTCCATATGAGTTGGGAAATTGTGTTAGATGTAAATATAAACGGAATACAATGATTTGCAAATCATTTTCAAGCCATATTCAGTTGAATATGCTACAAAGACAACATATTTGATGTTCAAACTCATAAACATTTATTTTTGTGCAAATAATCATTAACTTTAGAATTTGATGCCAGCAACACGTGACAAAGAAGTTGGGAAAGGTGGCAATAAATACTGATAAAGTTGAGGAATGCTCATCAAACACTTATTTGGAACATCCCACAGGTGTGCAGGCTAATTGGGAACAGGTGGGTGTCATGATTGGGTATAAGAACAGCTTCCCAAAAAATGCTCAGTCTTTCACAAGAAAGGATGGAGCGAGGGTCACCACTTTGTCAACAAATGCGTCAGCAAATTGTTGCACAGTTTAAGAAAAACCTTTCTCAACCAGCTATTGCAAGAAATGTAGGGATTTCAACATCTACGCTCCATAATATCATCAAAAGGTTCAGAGAATGTGGAGAAATCACTCCACGTAAGCGGCATGGCCGGAAACCAACATTGAATGACCGTGACCTTCCATCCCTCAGACGGCACTGTATCAAAAACCGACATCAATCTCTAAAGGATATCACCACATGGGCTCAGGAACACTTCAGAAAACCACTGCCACTAAATACAGTTGGTCGCTACATCTGTAAGTGCAAGTTAAAGCTCTACTATGCAAAGCCAAAGCCGTTTATCAACAACACCCAGAAACGCCGCCGGCTTCTCTGGGCCCGAGATCATCTAAGATGGACTCATGCAAAGTGGGAAAGTGTTCTGTGGTCTGACGAGTCCACATTTCAAATTGTTTTTGGAAATATTCAACATCGTGTCATCCGGACCAAAGGGGAAGCGAACCATCCAGACTGTTATCGACGCAAAGTTCAAAAGGCAGCATGTGTGATGGTATGGGGGTGTATTAGTGCCCAAGACATGGGTAACTTACACATCTGTGAAGGCGCCATTTATGCTGAAAGGTACATACAGGTTTTGGAACAACATATGCTGCCATCTAAGCGCCGTCTTTTTCATGGACGCCCCTGCTTATTTCAGCAAGACAATGCCAAGCCACATTCAGCACGTGTTACAACGGCGTGGCTTCGTAAAAAAAAGAGTGCGGTTACTTTCCTGGCCCGCCTGCAGTCCAGACCTGTCTCCCATCGAAAATGTGTGGCGCATTATGAAGCGTAAAATACGACAGCGGAGACCCCGGACTGTTGAACGACTGAAGCTCTACATAAAACAAGAATGGGAAAGAATTCCACTTTCAAAGCTTCAACAATTAGTTTCCTCAGTTCCCAATCGTTTATTGAGTGTTGTTAAAAGAAAAGGTGATGTAACACAGTGGTGAACATGCCCTTTCCCAACTACTTTGGCACGTGTTGCAGCCATGAAATTCTAAGTTAATTATTATTTGCAAAAAAAAAAAAAAAGTTTATGAGTTTGAACATCAAATATGTTGTCTTTGTAGCATATTCAACTGAATATGGCTTGAAAAGGATTTGCAAATCATTGTATTCCGTTTATATTTACATCTAACACAATTTCCCAACTCATATGGAAACGGGGTTTGTACATAGGTACATACACACACCTTCACTGTACAAACATACACATACTGTACATTTACATTCACTGTACATACATACATACATATACACACAATGTACATATACAGTCGTGGTCAAAAGTGTACATACACTTGTAAAGAACATCATGTCATGGCTGTCTTGACTTTACAATCATTTGTACAACTCTTATTTTTTTGTGATGTAGTGATTGGAGCACATACTTGTTGCTCACAAAAAACATTCATGAAGTTTGCTTCTTTTATGAATGTATTATGTGTCAGAGTGTGTTGTTGACGAACCCCAAGATGCAGAGATGGCAGCAGGCTTGGTACAAGAAAACATGATTTAATTAAACACTATGGCAAAAAAACAAACAAAAGGGTACCAACAAAAGGCGCGCACAAGGCAGAGAACAAACTTGGCCATGAACTAAAATAGCACAGAGGCTAACTGTGGACAAGAAACAAAAACACTTACTGTGACACGAAGGAACTAGGACATGAGCGGAGTGAAACAAAAGTAGACAGAGCTACAACGACAAGTATTAAGACAGGTAGTAATGACAATGACAGTGACAATAATCCAACACTGACTGGAGGGGAAGGCAGGTTTAAATAGCAGCTGGCTGATTGACAGCAGGTGTGGCCAGGTGCCAATCAGCCACAGCTGAGGGGAAGCAGCACTCAGGGAGACAATCAGGAATTGAAGACAAAATAAAAGCGCTGACAGAAAACTAAGACAAACACAGAGGAAAAACTAAAACACAGTCAAACTGTCAGGGACAAGCCTGACAAATATGGCTCTACTGAAAATGTGTGAATGCTCCAAAGCATTCACAGATATGGTTTTATACACCAAAATTCGTCTATTTCTTCTTATTATTTTTATTATTCTTCTCCAGATTTTGGCGCGCTCTACCTTCCACATCTTTCACCCGATTCAAAGCGTTCCAACTTCAAACTGTTCAGCCTATTCAGGAATCGCGGGCTTTCCCTTGACAAATTCCCAGATTTCCCAGAATTCCAGGTTTCCCGGGACATTTTTCCCATTCAAAATGAATTGGCCATTTTTCAAACTACCACTATTTCCACATGTTTCAACCTATTCAACACATTCCACCATTCTGGAAATTCAAACTTCCTCTTTTCCAACTTCAAATAAATTCCAGGATTTTCCAGAATTCCTGCTTTTCCAAAGCCCTATTCCCACCCTTTTTTTTCTGGCGACTACCCCTTCCACATTTTTCAACCGTTCCACCGTCAAAACATTCCTCTTAATCAGAACTGGAAAAATTCCCAGTTTTCCCAAAATTCCAGGAATTCCGTAATACCATTTCTCATTTCAACATGTTATTACTTACACATTTCTCCACCGATTTAAAAAAAATGTTAACACCAACCTTTTCACCAGACCATTCAAGTGTTGATGCAATCGCCGCTCATGTTTACTACTAATCCATAACTTAAAAGGGTTGGTTGAACTGCTATTAAGGTATGATACAATCGCCGCCCATGTTAACTACCGAACCATAACTTAAAAGGGTTGGCTGTACAGCTATTAAAGTATGATGCAATCGCCGCTCATGTTAACTACCGAACCGTAACTTAAAAGGGTTGGTTGAACTGCTATTAAGGTATGATACAATCGCCGCTCATGTTAACTACCGAACCGTAACTTAAAAGGGTTGGTTGAACTGCTATTAAGGTATGATACAATCGCCGCTCATGTTAACTACCGAACCGTAACTTAAAAGGGTTGGTTGAACTGCTATTAAGGTATGATACAATCGCCGCCCATGTAAACTACCGAACCATAACTTAAAAGAGTTGGCTGTACAGCTATTAAAGTATGATGCAATCGCCGCTCATGTTAACTACCGAACCGTAACTTAAAAGGGTTGGTTGAACTGCTATTAAGGTATGATACAATCGCCGCTCATGTTAACTACCGAACCGTAACTTAAAAGGGTTGAACTGCTATTAAGGTATGATACAATCGCCGCTCATGTTAACTACCGAACCGTAACTTAAAAGGGTTGGTTGAACTGCTATTAAGGTATGATACAATCGCCGCCCATGTTAACTACCGAACCGTAACTTAAAAGGGTTGGCTGTACAGCTATTAAAGTATGATGCAATCGCCGCTCATGTTAACTACCGAACCGTAACTTAAAAGGGTTGGTTGAACTGCTATTAAGGTATGATACAATCGCCGCCCATGTTAACTACCGAACCATAACTTAAAAGGGTTGGCTGTACAGCTATTAAAGTATGATGCAATCGCCGCTCATGTTAACTACTAATCCGTAACTTAAAAAGGTTGGTTGAAATGCTATTAAGGTAAGATACAATCGCCGCCCATGTTAACTACCGAACCATAACTTAAAAGGGTTGGCTGTACAGCTATTAAAGTATGATGCAATCGCCGCTCATGTTAACTACTAATCCGTAACTTAAAAGGGTTGGTTGAAATGCTATTAAGGTAAGATACAATCGCTGCCCATGTTAACTACCGAACCATAACTTAAAAGGGTTGGCTGTACAGCTATTAAAGTATGATGCAATTGCCGCTCATGTTAACTACTAATCCGTAACTTAAAAGGGTTGGTTGAAATGCTATTAAGGTAAGAAACAATCGCCGCCCATGTTAACTACCGAACCATAACTTAAAAGGGTTGGCTGTACAGCTATTAAAGTATGATGCAATCGCCGCTCATGTTAACTACCGAACCGTAACTTCAAAGGGTTGGCTGAACAACTATAAGGCCGGGCAGGCCATTGCCAATGTAGCCGGAGGCACAGTTGACTGCAGTGTGTGAATGCTCCAAAGCTATTTGCTTTTTATTCAACTTCAACTTCTTCTTCTCCTCCAGATTTTGGTGCGCTCTACCTTCTACATTTTTCACCCGATTCAAGAAAAATTCCCAGATTTCCCAGAATTCCATGTTTCCCGGGACATTTGTCCCATTCAAAATGAATTGGCCATTTTTCAAACTTCCACCATTTCAACATTTTTCAACCAATTCAAACCCTTCCACCTTCAACACATTCCACCATCCTGGAAATTTAAACTACCCTTTTTCCAAGTTCAAAAAAATTCCTGGATTTTCCAGAAATCCTGGTTTTCCAAAGCCCTATGTCCACCCTTTTTTCTGGCGACTACTCCTCCCACATTTTTCAACGCATTTCAACCGTTCCACCGTCAAAACATTCCTCTTAATCAGGACAAAAAAAGAAGTTGGTTTTTTAACTGGAAAATTTCCCTTGTATTCCCGAAATTCCGGGAGTACCTCAATACCATTTCTTAATTAAACATTTTACTAATTCAACATTTCTCGATTGATTTTGAAAAATTCCAACACCAACCATTTCAACTCATTCAGAAAATTAAAGTCATTAAACATTTTCCCCCCAAAATTCCCGCTCAAATGAACGGGACATTTTTCAAAATTCCACAATTCCCGCATTTGTCATCTGATTCAAACTGTTCCAACTTCAAAATACTCAGCCTGTTCATAATTGTGTGCTCTCCTTCAACCAGTTTTAAAAATTCCCGGATTTCCAATAATTCCAGTTTTCAGGGACATTTTCCCCATTCAAAATGAATTGTCCATTTTTTTTAAACGTCCATTATTCCCACATTTGTCAACCAATTCAAACCATTCCACCTTCAACACATTCCACCATCCTGGAAATTTAAACTACTTTTTTTTCCAAGTTCAAAAAAATTCCAGGATTTTCCATAATTCCTGGTTTTCTAAAGCCCTATTTCCACCCTTTTTTTCTGGCGACTACTCCTCCCACTTTTTTCAACGCATTTCAACCGTTCCACCGTCAAAACATTCCTCTTAATCAGGACAAAAAACGAAGTTGGTTTTTGAACTGGAAAAATTCCCGGTTCTCCCGAAATTCCGGGAATTCCTCAATACCATTTCTCAATCAAAAATGTTACTACTTCAACATTTCTCGATTGACTTTGAAAATTTCCAACACCAACCATTTCAACGCATTCAGAAAATTAAAGTCATTAAACATTTCCCCCCCAAGATTCCCGCTTTTCCCAAAATTCCCGCTCAAATGAACGGGACATTATTCAAAGTTCCACAATTCCCACATTTCTCATCTGACTCAAACTGTTCCAACTTCAAAATATTCAGCCTGTTCAAAATTGTGTGCTCTCCTTCAACCATTATTAAAAATTCCCGGATTTCCAATAATTCACAGTTTTCAGGGACATTTTCTCCATTCAAAATGAATTGTCTATTTTTTTAAAGGTCCATAATCCCCACATTTTTCAACCAATTCAAACCATTCCACCTTCAACACATTCCACCATCCTGGAAATTTAAACTACCCTTTTTCCAAGTTAAAAAAAATTCCAGGATTGTCCAGAATTCCTGGTTTTCCAAAGCCCTATTTCCACCCTTTTTTCTGGCGACTACTTCTCCCACATTTTTCAACGCATTTCAACCGTTCCACCGTCAAAACATTCCTCTTAATCAGGACAAAAAAAGAAGTTGGTTTTTGAACTGGAAAAATTCCCGGTTTTCCCGAAATTCCGGGAGTACCTCAATACCATTTCTTAATTAAACATTTTACTAATTCAACATTTCTCGATTGATTTTGAAAAATTCCAACACCAACCATTTCAACTCATTCAGAAAATTAAAGTCATTAAACATTTCCCCCCCAAAATTCCCGCTCAAATGAACAGGACATTTTTCAAAATTCCACAATTCCCGCATTTCTCATCTGATTCAAACTGTTCCAACTTCAAAATATTCAGCCTGTTCATAATTGTGTGCTCTCCTTCAACCATTTTTAAAAATTCCCGGATTTCCAATAATTCCAGTTTTCAGCGACATTTTCCCCATTCAAAATGAATTGTCCATTTTTTTAAACGTCCATTATTCCCACATTTGTCAACCAATTCAAACCATTCCACCTTCAACACATTCCACCATCGCGGAAATTTAAACTACTTTTTTTTCCAAGTTCAAAAAAATTCCAGGATTTTCCATAATTCCTGGTTTTCTAAAGCCCTATTTCCACCCTTTTTTTCTGGCGACTACTCCTCCCAGATTTTTCAACGCATTTCAACCGTTCCACCGTCAAAACATTCCTCTTAATCAGGACAAAAAACGAAGTTGGTTTTTGAACTGGAAAAATTCCCGGTTTTCCCGAAATTCCGGGAATTCCTCAATACCATTTCTCAATTAAAAATGTTACTACTTCAACATTTCTCGATTGACTTTGAAAATTTCCAACACCAACCATTTCAACGCATTCAGAAAATTAAAGTCATTAAACATTTCCCCCCCAAGATTCCCGCTTTTCCCAAAATTCCCGCTGAAATGAACGGGACATTTTTCAAAGTTCCACAATTCCCACATTTCTCATCTGACTCAAACTGTTCCAACTTCAAAATATTCAGCCTGTTCATAATTGTGTGCTCTCCTTCAACCATTTTAAAAAATTCCCGGATTTCCAATAATTCCAGTTTTCAGGGACATTTTCCCCATTCAAAATGAATTGTCCATTTTTTTAAACGTCCATTATTCCCACATTTGTCAACCAATTCAAACCATTCCACCTTCAACACATTCCACCATCCTGGACATTTAAACTACTTTTTTTTCCAAGTTCAAAAAAATTCCAGGATTTTCCAGAATTCCTGGTTTTCCAAAGCCCTATTTCCACCCTTTTTTCTGGCGACTACTCCTCCCACTTTTTTCAACGCATTTCAACCGTTCCACCGTCAAAACATTCCTCTTAATCAGGACAAAAAACGAAGTTGGTTTTTGAACTGGAAAAATTCCCGGTTTTCCCGAAATTCCGGGAATTCCTCAATACCATTTCTCAATTAAAAATGTTACTGTTTCAACATTTCTCGATTGACTTTGAAAATTTGCAACACCAACCATTTCAACGCATTCAGAAAATTAAAGTCATTAAACATTTCCCCCCCAAAATTCCCGCTCAAATGAACAGGACATTTTTCAAAATTCCACAATTCCCGCATTTGTCATCTGATTCAAACTGTTCCAACTTCAAAATATTCAGCCTGTTCAAAATTGTGTGCTCTCCTTCAACCATTTTTAAAAATTCCCGGATTTCCAATAATTCCAGTTTTCAGCGACATTTTCCCCATTCAAAATGAATTGTCCATTTTTTTAAACGTCCATTATTCCCACATTTGTCAACCAATTCAAACCATTCCACCTTCAACACATTCCACCATCCTGGAAATTTAAACTAATTTTTTTTCCAAGTTCAAAAAAATTCCAGGATTTTCCATAATTCCTGGTTTTCCAAAGCCCTATTTCCACCCTTTTTTCTGGCGACTACTCCTCCCACATTTTTCAACGCATTTCAACCGTTCCACCGTCAAAACATTCCTCTTAATCAGGACAAAAAACGAAGTTGGTTTTTGAACTGGAAAAATTCCCGGTTTTCCCGAAATTCCGGGAATTCCTCAATACCATTTCTCAATTAAAAATGTTACTACTTCAACATTTCTTGATTGACTTTGAAAATTTCCAACACCAACCATTTCAACGCATTCAGAAAATTAAAGACATTAAACATTTTGCCCCCAAAATTCCCGCTCAAATGAACAGGACATTTTTCAAAATTCCACAATTCCCGCATTTCTCATCTGATTCAAACTGTTCCAACTTCAAAATATTCAGCCTGTTCAAAATTGTGTGCTCTCCTTCAACCATTTTTAAAAATTCCCGGATTTCCAATAATTCCAGTTTTCAGGGACATTTTCCCCATTCAAAATGAATTGTCCATTTTTTTAAACGTCCATTATTCCCACATTTGTCAACCAATTCAAACCATTCCACCTTCAACACATTCCACCATCCTGGAAATTTAAACTACTTTTTTTTCCAAGTTCAAAAAAATTCCAGGATTTTCCAGAATTCCTGGTTTTCCAAAGCCCTATTTCCACCCTTTTTTCTGGCGACTACTCCTCCCACTTTTTTCAACGCATTTCAACCGTTCCACCGTCAAAACATTCCTCTTAATCAGGACAAAAAACGAAGTTGGTTTTTGAACTGGAAAAATTCCCGGTTTTCCCGAAATTCCGTGAATTCCTCAATACCATTTCTCAATTAAAAATGTTACTACTTCAACATTTCTCGATTGACTTTGAAAATTTCCAACACCAACCATTTCAACGCATTCAGAAAATTAAAGTCATTAAACATTTCCCCCCCAAGATTCCCGCTTTTCCCAAAATTCCCGCTCAAATGAACGGGACATTTTTCAAAGTTCCACAATTCCCACGTTTCTCATCTGACTCAAACTGTTCCAACTTCAAAATATTCAGCCTTTTCAAAATTGTGTGCTCTCCTTCAACCATTATTAAAAATTCCCGGATTTCCAATAATTCCAGTTTTCAGGGACATTTTCCCCATTCAAAATGAATTGTCCATTTTTTTAAACGTCCATTATTCCCACATTTGTCAACCAATTCTAACCATTCCACCTTCAACACATTCCACCATCCTGGAAATTTAAACTACCCTTTTTCCAAGTTAAAAAAAATTCCAGGATTTTCCAGAATTCCTGGTTTTCCAAAGCCCTATTTCCACCCTTTTTTCTGGCGACTACTCCTCCCACTTTTTTCAACGCATTTCAACCGTTCCACCGTCAAAACATTCCTCTTAATCAGGACAAAAAACGAAGTTAGTTTTTGAACTGGAAAAATTCCCGGTTTTCCCGAAATTCCGGGAATTCCTCAATACCATTTCTCAATTAAAAATGTTACTACTTCAACATTTCTCGATTGACTTTGAAAATTTCCAACACCAACCATTTCAACGCATTCAGAAAATTAAAGTCATTAAACATTTCCCCCCAAGATTCCCGCTTTTCCCAAAATTCCCGCTGAAATGAACGGGACATTTTTCAAAGTTCCACAATTCCCACATTTCTCATCTGACTCAAACTGTTCCAACTTCAAAATATTCAGCCTGTTCATAATTGTGTGCTCTCCTTCAACCATTTTAAAAAATTCCCGGATTTCCAATAATTCCAGTTTTCAGGGACATTTTCCCCATTCAAAATGAATTGTCCATTTTTTTAAACGTCCATTATTCCCACATTTGTCAACCAATTCAAACCATTCCACCTTCAACACATTCCACCATCCTGGACATTTAAACTACTTTTTTTTCCAAGTTCAAAAAAATTCCAGGATTTTCCAGAATTCCTGGTTTTCCAAAGCCCTATTTCCACCCTTTTTTCTGGCGACTACTCCTCCCACTTTTTTCAACGCATTTCAACCGTTCCACCGTCAAAACATTCCTCTTAATCAGGACAAAAAACGAAGTTGGTTTTTGAACTGGAAAAATTCCCGGTTTTCCCGAAATTCCGGGAATTCCTCAATACCATTTCTCAATTAAAAATGTTACTACTTCAACATTTCTCGATTGACTTTGAAAATTTCCAACACCAACCATTTCAACGCATTCAGAAAATTAAAGTCATTAAACATTTCCCCCCCAAGATTCCCGCTTTTCCCAAAATTCCCGCTCAAATGAACGGGACATTTTTCAAAGTTCCACAATTCCCACGTTTCTCATCTGACTCAAACTGTTCCAACTTCAAAATATTCAGCCTGTTCAAAATTGTGTGCTCTCCTTCAACCATTATTAAAAATTCCCGGATTTCCAATAATTCACAGTTTTCAGGGATATTTTCCCCATTCAAAATGAATTGTCCATTTTTTTAAACGTCCATTATTCCCACATTTGTCAACCAATTCTAACCATTCCACCTTCAACACATTCCACCATCCTGGAAATTTAAACTACCCTTTTTCCAAGTTAAAAAAAATTCCAGGATTTTCCAGAATTCCTGGTTTTCCAAAGCCCTATTTCCACCCTTTTTTCTGGCGACTACTCCTCCCACTTTTTTCAACGCATTTCAACCGTTCCACCGTCAAAACATTCCTCTTAATCAGGACAAAAAACGAAGTTAGTTTTTGAACTGGAAAAATTCCCGGTTTTCCCGAAATTCCGGGAATTCCTCAATACCATTTCTCAATTAAAAATGTTACTACTTCAACATTTCTCGATTGACTTTGAAAATTTCCAACACCAACCATTTCAACGCATTCAGAAAATTAAAGTCATTAAACATTTCCCCCCAAGATTCCCGCTTTTCCCAAAATTCCCGCTGAAATGAACGGGACATTTTTCAAAGTTCCACAATTCCCACATTTCTCATCTGACTCAAACTGTTCCAACTTCAAAATATTCAGCCTGTTCATAATTGTGTGCTCTCCTTCAACCATTTTAAAAAATTCCCGGATTTCCAATAATTCCAGTTTTCAGGGACATTTTCCCCATTCAAAATGAATTGTCCATTTTTTTAAACGTCCATTATTCCCACATTTGTCAACCAATTCAAACCATTCCACCTTCAACACATTCCACCATCCTGGACATTTAAACTACTTTTTTTTCCAAGTTCAAAAAAATTCCAGGATTTTCCAGAATTCCTGGTTTTCCAAAGCCCTATTTCCACCCTTTTTTCTGGCGACTACTCCTCCCACTTTTTTCAACGCATTTCAACCGTTCCACCGTCAAAACATTCCTCTTAATCAGGACAAAAAACGAAGTTGGTTTTTGAACTGGAAAAATTCCCGGTTTTCCCGAAATTCCGGGAATTCCTCAATACCATTTCTCAATTAAAAATGTTACTACTTCAACATTTCTCGATTGACTTTGAAAATTTCCAACACCAACCATTTCAACGCATTCAGAAAATTAAAGTCATTAAACATTTCCCCCCCAAGATTCCCGCTTTTCCCAAAATTCCCGCTCAAATGAACGGGACATTTTTCAAAGTTCCACAATTCCCACGTTTCTCATCTGACTCAAACTGTTCCAACTTCAAAATATTCAGCCTGTTCAAAATTGTGTGCTCTCCTTCAACCATTATTAAAAATTCCCGGATTTCCAATAATTCACAGTTTTCAGGGATATTTTCCCCATTCAAAATGAATTGTCCATTTTTTTAAACGTCCATTATTCCCACATTTGTCAACCAATTCTAACCATTCCACCTTCAACACATTCCACCATCCTGGAAATTTAAACTACCCTTTTTCCAAGTTAAAAAAAATTCCAGGATTTTCCAGAATTCCTGGTTTTCCAAAGCCCTATTTCCACCCTTTTTTCTGGCGACTACTCCTCCCACTTTTTTCAACGCATTTCAACCGTTCCACCGTCAAAACATTCCTCTTAATCAGGACAAAAAACGAAGTTAGTTTTTGAACTGGAAAAATTCCCGGTTTTCCCGAAATTCCGGGAATTCCTCAATACCATTTCTCAATTAAAAATGTTACTACTTCAACATTTCTCGATTGACTTTGAAAATTTCCAACACCAACCATTTCAACGCATTCAGAAAATTAAAGTCATTAAACATTTCCCCCCAAGATTCCCGCTTTTCCCAAAATTCCCGCTGAAATGAACGGGACATTTTTCAAAGTTCCACAATTCCCACATTTCTCATCTGACTCAAACTGTTCCAACTTCAAAATATTCAGCCTGTTCATAATTGTGTGCTCTCCTTCAACCATTTTAAAAAATTCCCGGATTTCCAATAATTCCAGTTTTCAGGGACATTTTCCCCATTCAAAATGAATTGTCCATTTTTTTAAACGTCCATTATTCCCACATTTGTCAACCAATTCAAACCATTCCACCTTCAACACATTCCACCATCCTGGACATTTAAACTACTTTTTTTTCCAAGTTCAAAAAAATTCCAGGATTTTCCAGAATTCCTGGTTTTCCAAAGCCCTATTTCCACCCTTTTTTCTGGCGACTACTCCTCCCACTTTTTTCAACGCATTTCAACCGTTCCACCGTCAAAACATTCCTCTTAATCAGGACAAAAAACGAAGTTGGTTTTTGAACTGGAAAAATTCCCGGTTTTCCCGAAATTCCGGGAATTCCTCAATACCATTTCTCAATTAAAAATGTTACTACTTCAACATTTCTCGATTGACTTTGAAAATTTCCAACACCAACCATTTCAACGCATTCAGAAAATTAAAGTCATTAAACATTTCCCCCCCAAGATTCCCGCTTTTCCCAAAATTCCCGCTCAAATGAACGGGACATTTTTCAAAGTTCCACAATTCCCACGTTTCTCATCTGACTCAAACTGTTCCAACTTCAAAATATTCAGCCTGTTCAAAATTGTGTGCTCTCCTTCAACCATTATTAAAAATTCCCGGATTTCCAATAATTCACAGTTTTCAGGGATATTTTCCCCATTCAAAATGAATTGTCCATTTTTTTAAACGTCCATTATTCCCACATTTGTCAACCAATTCTAACCATTCCACCTTCAACACATTCCACCATCCTGGAAATTTAAACTACCCTTTTTCCAAGTTAAAAAAAATTCCAGGATTTTCCAGAATTCCTGGTTTTCCAAAGCCCTATTTCCACCCTTTTTTCTGGCGACTACTCCTCCCACTTTTTTCAACGCATTTCAACCGTTCCACCGTCAAAACATTCCTCTTAATCAGGACAAAAAACGAAGTTAGTTTTTGAACTGGAAAAATTCCCGGTTTTCCCGAAATTCCGGGAATTCCTCAATACCATTTCTCAATTAAAAATGTTACTACTTCAACATTTCTCGATTGACTTTGAAAATTTCCAACACCAACCATTTCAACGCATTCAGAAAATTAAAGTCATTAAACATTTCCCCCCAAGATTCCCGCTTTTCCCAAAATTCCCGCTGAAATGAACGGGACATTTTTCAAAGTTCCACAATTCCCACATTTCTCATCTGACTCAAACTGTTCCAACTTCAAAATATTCAGCCTGTTCATAATTGTGTGCTCTCCTTCAACCATTTTAAAAAATTCCCGGATTTCCAATAATTCCAGTTTTCAGGGACATTTTCCCCATTCAAAATGAATTGTCCATTTTTTTAAACGTCCATTATTCCCACATTTGTCAACCAATTCAAACCATTCCACCTTCAACACATTCCACCATCCTGGACATTTAAACTACTTTTTTTTCCAAGTTCAAAAAAATTCCAGGATTTTCCAGAATTCCTGGTTTTCCAAAGCCCTATTTCCACCCTTTTTTCTGGCGACTACTCCTCCCACTTTTTTCAACGCATTTCAACCGTTCCACCGTCAAAACATTCCTCTTAATCAGGACAAAAAACGAAGTTGGTTTTTGAACTGGAAAAATTCCCGGTTTTCCCGAAATTCCGGGAATTCCTCAATACCATTTCTCAATTAAAAATGTTA
This sequence comes from Nerophis lumbriciformis, assembly GCF_033978685.3. Taxonomy (NCBI): domain Eukaryota; kingdom Metazoa; phylum Chordata; class Actinopteri; order Syngnathiformes; family Syngnathidae; genus Nerophis; species Nerophis lumbriciformis. Next base: position 2,624,685 of record NC_084569.2, read on the forward strand.
CTACTTCAACATTTCTCGATTGACTTTGAAAATTTCCAACACCAACCATTTCAACGCATTCAGAAAATTAAAGTCATTAAACATTTCCCCCCCAAGATTCCCGCTTTTCCCAAAATTCCCGCTCAAATGAACGGGACATTTTTCAAAGTTCCACAATTCCCACGTTTCTCATCTGACTCAAACTGTTCCAACTTCAAAATATTCAGCCTGTTCAAAATTGTGTGCTCTCCTTCAACCATTATTAAAAATTCCCGGATTTCCAATAATTCACAGTTTTCAGGGATATTTTCCCCATTCAAAATGAATTGTCCATTTTTTTAAACGTCCATTATTCCCACATTTGTCAACCAATTCTAACCATTCCACCTTCAACACATTCCACCATCCTGGAAATTTAAACTACCCTTTTTCCAAGTTAAAAAAAATTCCAGGATTTTCCAGAATTCCTGGTTTTCCAAAGCCCTATTTCCACCCTTTTTTCTGGCGACTACTCCTCCCACTTTTTTCAACGCATTTCAACCGTTCCACCGTCAAAACATTCCTCTTAATCAGGACAAAAAACGAAGTTAGTTTTTGAACTGGAAAAATTCCCGGTTTTCCCGAAATTCCGGGAATTCCTCAATACCATTTCTCAATTAAAAATGTTACTACTTCAACATTTCTCGATTGACTTTGAAAATTTCCAACACCAACCATTTCAACGCATTCAGAAAATTAAAGTCATTAAACATTTCCCCCCAAGATTCCCGCTTTTCCCAAAATTCCCGCTGAAATGAACGGGACATTTTTCAAAGTTCCACAATTCCCACATTTCTCATCTGACTCAAACTGTTCCAACTTCAAAATATTCAGCCTGTTCATAATTGTGTGCTCTCCTTCAACCATTTTTAAAAATTCCCGGATTTCCAATAATTCCAGTTTTCAGGGACATTTTCCCCATTCAAAATGAATTGTCCATTTTTTTAAACGTCCATTATTCCCACATTTGTCAACCAATTCAAACCATTCCACCTTCAACACATTCCACCATCCTGGACATTTAAACTACTTTTTTTTCCAAGTTCAAAAAAATTCCAGGATTTTCCAGAATTCCTGGTTTTCCAAAGCCCTATTTCCACCCTTTTTTCTGGCGACTACTCCTCCCACTTTTTTCAACGCATTTCAACCGTTCCACCGTCAAAACATTCCTCTTAATCAGGACAAAAAACGAAGTTGGTTTTTGAACTGGAAAAATTCCCGGTTTTCCCGAAATTCCGGGAATTCCTCAATACCATTTCTCAATTAAAAATGTTACTACTTCAACATTTCTCGATTGACTTTGAAAATTTCCAACACCAACCATTTCAACGCATTCAGAAAATTAAAGTCATTAAACATTTCCCCCCCAAGATTCCCGCTTTTCCCAAAATTCCCGCTCAAATGAACGGGACATTTTTCAAAGTTCCACAATTCCCACGTTTCTCATCTGACTCAAACTGTTCCAACTTCAAAATATTCAGCCTGTTCAAAATTGTGTGCTCTCCTTCAACCATTATTAAAAATTCCCGGATTTCCAATAATTCACAGTTTTCAGGGATATTTTCCCCATTCAAAATGAATTGTCCATTTTTTTAAACGTCCATTATTCCCACATTTGTCAACCAATTCTAACCATTCCACCTTCAACACATTCCACCATCCTGGAAATTTAAACTACCCTTTTTCCAAGTTAAAAAAAATTCCAGGATTTTCCAGAATTCCTGGTTTTCCAAAGCCCTATTTCCACCCTTTTTTCTGGCGACTACTCCTCCCACTTTTTTCAACGCATTTCAACCGTTCCACCGTCAAAACATTCCTCTTAATCAGGACAAAAAACGAAGTTAGTTTTTGAACTGGAAAAATTCCCGGTTTTCCCGAAATTCCGGGAATTCCTCAATACCATTTCTCAATTAAAAATGTTACTACTTCAACATTTCTCGATTGACTTTGAAAATTTCCAACACCAACCATTTCAACGCATTCAGAAAATTAAAGTCATTAAACATTTCCCCCCAAGATTCCCGCTTTTCCCAAAATTCCCGCTGAAATGAACGGGACATTTTTCAAAGTTCCACAATTCCCACATTTCTCATCTGACTCAAACTGTTCCAACTTCAAAATATTCAGCCTGTTCATAATTGTGTGCTCTCCTTCAACCATTTTAAAAAATTCCCGGATTTCCAATAATTCCAGTTTTCAGGGACATTTTCCCCATTCAAAATGAATTGTCCATTTTTTTAAACGTCCATTATTCCCACATTTGTCAACCAATTCAAACCATTCCACCTTCAACACATTCCACCATCCTGGACATTTAAACTACTTTTTTTTCCAAGTTCAAAAAAATTCCAGGATTTTCCAGAATTCCTGGTTTTCCAAAGCCCTATTTCCACCCTTTTTTCTGGCGACTACTCCTCCCACTTTTTTCAACGCATTTCAACCGTTCCACCGTCAAAACATTCCTCTTAATCAGGACAAAAAACGAAGTTGGTTTTTGAACTGGAAAAATTCCCGGTTTTCCCGAAATTCCGGGAATTCCTCAATACCATTTCTCAATTAAAAATGTTACTGTTTCAACATTTCTCGATTGACTTTGAAAATTTCCAACACCAACCATTTCAACGCATTCAGAAAATTAAAGACATTAAACATTTCCCCCCCAAAATTCCCGCTCAAATGAACAGGACATTTTTCAAAATTCCACAATTCCCGCATTTGTCATCTGATTCAAACTGTTCCAACTTCAAAATATTCAGCCTGTTCAAAATTGTGTGCTCTCCTTCAACCATTTTTAAAAATTCCCGGATTTCCAATAATTCCAGTTTTCAGCGACATTTTCCCCATTCAAAATGAATTGTCCATTTTTTTAAACGTCCATTATTCCCACATTTGTCAACCAATTCAAACCATTCCACCTTCAACACATTCCACCATCGCGGAAATTTAAACTACTTTTTTTTCCAAGTTCAAAAAAATTCCAGGATTTTCCATAATTCCTGGTTTTCTAAAGCCCTATTTCCACCCTTTTTTTCTGGCGACTACTCCTCCCAGATTTTTCAACGCATTTCAACCGTTCCACCGTCAAAACATTCCTCTTAATCAGGACAAAAAACGAAGTTGGTTTTTGAACTGGAAAAATTCCCGGTTTTCCCGAAATTCCGGGAATTCCTCAATACCATTTCTCAATTAAAAATGTTACTACTTCAACATTTCTCGATTGACTTTGAAAATTTCCAACACCAACCATTTCAACGCATTCAGAAAATTAAAGTCATTAAACATTTCCCCCCAAGATTCCCGCTTTTCCCAAAATTCCCGCTGAAATGAACGGGACATTTTTCAAAGTTCCACAATTCCCACATTTCTCATCTGACTCAAACTGTTCCAACTTCAAAATATTCAGCCTGTTCATAATTGTGTGCTCTCCTTCAACCATTTTAAAAAATTCCCGGATTTCCAATAATTCCAGTTTTCAGGGACATTTTCCCCATTCAAAATGAATTGTCCATTTTTTTAAACGTCCATTATTCCCACATTTGTCAACCAATTCAAACCATTCCACCTTCAACACATTCCACCATCCTGGACATTTAAACTACTTTTTTTTCCAAGTTCAAAAAAATTCCAGGATTTTCCAGAATTCCTGGTTTTCCAAAGCCCTATTTCCACCCTTTTTTCTGGCGACTACTCCTCCCACTTTTTTCAACGCATTTCAACCGTTCCACCGTCAAAACATTCCTCTTAATCAGGACAAAAAACGAAGTTGGTTTTTGAACTGGAAAAATTCCCGGTTTTCCCGAAATTCCGGGAATTCCTCAATACCATTTCTCAATTAAAAATGTTACTGTTTCAACATTTCTCGATTGACTTTGAAAATTTCCAACACCAACCATTTCAACGCATTCAGAAAATTAAAGTCATTAAACATTTCCCCCCCAAAATTCCCGCTCAAATGAACAGGACATTTTTCAAAATTCCACAATTCCCGCATTTGTCATCTGATTCAAACTGTTCCAACTTCAAAATATTCAGCCTGTTCAAAATTGTGTGCTCTCCTTCAACCATTTTTAAAAATTCCCGGATTTCCAATAATTCCAGTTTTCAGCGACATTTTCCCCATTCAAAATGAATTGTCCATTTTTTTAAACGTCCATTATTCCCACATTTGTCAACCAATTCTAACCATTCCACCTTCAACACATTCCACCATCCTGGAAATTTAAACTACCGTTTTTCCAAGTTAAAAAAAATTCCAGGATTTTCCAGAATTCCTGGTTTTCCAAAGCCCTATTTCCACCCTTTTTTCTGGCGCCTACTCCTCCCACTTTTTTCAACGCATTTCAACCGTTCCACTGTCAAAACATTCCTCTTAATCAGGACAAAAAACGAAGTTAGTTTTTGAACTGGAAAAATTCCCGGTTTTCCCGAAATTCCGGGAATTCCTCAATACCATTTCTCAATTAAAAATGTTACTACTTCAACATTTCTCGATTGACTTTGAAAATTTCCAACACCAACCATTTCAACGCATTCAGAAAATTAAAGTCATTAAACATTTCCCCCCAAGATTCCCGCTTTTCCCAAAATTCCCGCTGAAATGAACGGGACATTTTTCAAAGTTCCACAATTCCCACATTTCTCATCTGACTCAAACTGTTCCAACTTCAAAATATTCAGCCTGTTCATAATTGTGTGCTCTCCTTCAACCATTTTAAAAAATTCCCGGATTTCCAATAATTCCAGTTTTCAGGGACATTTTCCCCATTCAAAATGAATTGTCCATTTTTTTAAACGTCCATTATTCCCACATTTGTCAACCAATTCAAACCATTCCACCTTCAACACATTCCACCATCGCGGAAATTTAAACTACTTTTTTTTCCAAGTTCAAAAAAATTCCAGGATTTTCCATAATTCCTGGTTTTCTAAAGCCCTATTTCCACCCTTTTTTTATGGCGACTACTCCTCCCAGATTTTTCAACGCATTTCAACCGTTCCACCGTCAAAACATTCCTCTTAATCAGGACAAAAAACGAAGTTGGTTTTTGAACTGGAAAAATTCCCGGTTTTCCCGAAATTCCGGGAATTCCTCAATACCATTTCTCAATTAAAAATGTTACTACTTCAACATTTCTCGATTGACTTTGAAAATTTCCAACACCAACCATTTCAACGCATTCAGAAAATTAAAGTCATTAAACATTTCCCCCCCAAGATTCCCGCTTTTCCCAAAATTCCCGCTCAAATGAACGGGACATTTTTCAAAGTTCCACAATTCCCACGTTTCTCATCTGATTCAAACTGTTCCAACTTCAAAATATTCAGCCTGTTCAAAATTGTGTGCTCTCCTTCAACCATTTTTAAAAATTCCCGGATTTCCAATAATTCCAGTTTTCAGGGACATTTTCCCCATTCAAAATGAATTGTCCATTTTTTTAAACGTCCATTATTCCCACATTTGTCAACCAATTCAAACCATTCCACCTTCAACACATTCCACCATCCTGGAAATTTAAACTACCCTTTTTCCAAGTTAAAAAAAATTCCAGGATTTTCCAGAATTCCTGGTTTTCCAAAGCCCTATTTCCACCCTTTTTTCTGGCGACTACTCCTCCCAGATTTTTCAACGCATTTCAACCGTTCCACCGTCAAAACATTCCTCTTAATCAGGACAAAAAACGAAGTTGGTTTTTGAACTGGAAAAATTCCCGGTTTTCCCGAAATTCCGGGAATTCCTCAATACCATTTCTCAATTAAAAATGTTACTACTTCAACGTTTCTCGATTGATTTAGAAAATTTCCAACACCAACCATTTCAACGCATTCAGAAAATTAAAGTCATTAAACATTTTTCCCCCCAAGATTCCCGCTTTTCCCAAAATTCCCGCTCAAATGAACGGGACATTTTTCAAAGTTCCACAATTCCCACGTTTCTCATCTGACTCAAACTGTTCCAACTTCAAAATATTCAGCCTGTTCAAAATTGTGTGCTCTCCTTCAACCATTATTAAAAATTCCCGGATTTCCAATAATTCACAGTTTTCAGGGACATTTTCCCCATTCAAAATGAATTGTCTATTTTTTTAAAGGTCCATAATCCCCACATTTTTCAACCTATTCAAACCATTCCACCTTCAACACATTCCACTCATCCAACTAACACTTTCCCAAGTTCTCAACCAAATTCCATTTTTCCTGGAAATTCAAACCATTTCAAAATTCAAACTACATTCTGTCAGCATTTCAATTCAACTTCAGCATTGGAGCATTCACACTCATCCAGTTATATGTGTATTTGTAACTGTGTTTAGTAAATATGCAATACAATACAATCTACAGGAATCGGTCTTCGGTTAGAACATGTTTTTATATATAATATATTATTTATTATTATTATTTTATATATATATATATATATATATATTATTATTGTATTATTATTTTTATTTTATTTTATATATAATATACACATGTATAGTTGACTTGACACATTTGCACATTTTAAACGTTAAACTAGTATAAATCAAAATAAACATGAATACATAGCATCCGTGTTCAAAGTCAGAAAATACCGATTGCTTTTTTATTTTAATTTATTAATTTTTTTATTTATATTTTTTAGGCGGAAACGGAACGAAGCCCCGGTCGGTGTCTCCCTCATACTCACCCGTGTGGAAACCATCGTCCGTGCGGAGTGGCCGCTCGCCTGTCATTCGTCGGAGGGACGCCGAGTGTGCTGCCGGATTTGGTCGGGGAGCAGCGAGCCGCACGTCGGTCAAACATCGCCAAAGCACCGCCTGGTGCCTTTCTTGCTCCGCCGGGCTTTGGTTACCATTCATGGGAGAATAGGTTCGCTTGAACGACGCTACTTTTGACTTCAATACGGTGAGTGTCGTTTCCACAAATACGTTCTACTAAATCCACGTGTTTACATGTGTTAGCTAAGATATCGTTCCTCGTGTTAATGAAGAATGACAAGAAATTGGGCTAAATGAGGGTTCAATTGCTCTACTTGCTCTCCCTCCTTGTGCTTGACGTCTTCAATCAATCCAATCCACTTTATTTATATAGCACATTTAAACAACAAAAATGTTTCCAAAGTGCTGCACAACAATATTAAAAACAATATTCAAATATTATCCTTAGCTCCACCAATGACTGAATAAAAACAAAAAATAAACACATATAAAAAACAACATAAAATAAATATGATTAAAAACGATTTTAAAGGGTATAACCATTTAAAACAGTAAATAGAAATCAAAATTAAAAAAAAAAAAACACAGAGGACCACACAACTCACGTAGTGTTAAAAGCCAAAGATTAAAAGTGGGTCTTAAGCATACTTGCCAACCTTGAGACCTCCGATTTCGGGAGGTGGAGGGTGGGGGCGTGGTCGGGGGTGGGGCGGGGCGTGGTTAAGAGGGGAGGAGTATATTGACAGCTAGTCACCAAGTCAAGTATTTCATATATACAGGTAAAAGCCAGTAAATTAGAATATTTTGAAAAACTTGATTTATTTCAGTAATTGCATTCAAAAGGTGTAACTTGTACATTATATTTATTCATTGCACACAGACTGATGCATTCAAATGTTTATTTCATTTAATTTTGATGATTTGAAGTGGCAACAAATGAAAATCCAAAATTCCGTGTGTCACAAAATGAGAATATTACTTAAGGCTAATACAAAAAAGGGATTTTTAGAAATGTTGGCCAACTGAAAAGTATGAAAATGAAAAATATGAGCATGTACAATACTCAATACTTGGTTGGAGCTCCTTTTGCCTCAATTACTGCGTTAATGCGGCGTGGCATGGAGTCGATGAGTTTCTGGCACTGCTCAGGTGTTATGAGAGCCCAGGTTGCTCTGATAGTGGCCTTCAACTCTTCTGCGTTTTTGGGTCTGGCATTCTGCATCTTCCTTTTCACAATACCCCACAGATTTTCTATGGGGCTAAGGTCAGGGGAGTTGGCGGGCCAATTTAGAACAGAAATACCATGGTCCGTAAACCAGGCACGGGTAGATTTTGTGCTGTGTGCAGGCGCCAAGTCCTGTTGGAACTTGAAATCTCCATCTCCATAGAGCAGGTCAGCAGCAGGAAGCATGAAGTGCTCTAAAACTTGCTGGTAGACGGCTGCGTTGACCCTGGATCTCAGGAAACAGAGTGGACCGACACCAGCAGATGACATGGCACCCCAAACCATCACTGATGGTGGAAACTTTACACTAGACTTCAGGCAACGTGGATCCTGTGCCTCTCCTGTCTTCCTCCAGACTCTGGGACCTCGATTTCCAAAGGAAATGCAAAATTTGCATGGTTGGGTGATGGTTTGGGGTGCCATGTCATCTGCTGGTGTCGGTCCACTCTGTTTCCTGAGATCCAGGGTCCCGTAGAAGAGGAAGTGCTTCTTCTTCTACGCAAGCAACCGCCAAGGTAAGCACCCGCCCCCATAGAACAGGAAGCGCTTCTTCTTCTACTGTAAGCAACCACCCGCCCGCGTAGAAGAAGAAGAAGAAGCGCGCGGATATTACGTTTCATTTCCTTTGTGTGTTTACATCTGTAAAGACCACAAAATGGCTCCTACTAAGCGACAGGTTTCCGGTTCATGAAAAGACGCAATCTCTCCATCCGCACACGGACTACTATTTCACAGCAACTGCCTAAAGACTTTCAAGAAAAGCTGGCTACTTTCCGTGCATATTGTAAAAACAAGATAGCTGAAAAAAAGATCCGGCCAGAGAACATTATCAACATGGACGAGGTTCCACTGACTTTTGATATTCCTGTGAACCGCACTGTGGATACAACGGGAGCACGTACGGTGAATATTCGCACCACAGGGAATGAGAAGTCGTCCTTCACTGTGGTTCTAGCTTGCCATGCTAATGGCCAGAAACTTCCACCCATGGTGATATTCAAAAGGAAGACCTTGCCAAAAGAGACCTTTCCAGCCGGCGTCATCATAAAAGCTAACTCGAAGGGATGGATGGATGAAGAAAAGATGAGCGAGTGGTTAAGGTAAGTTTACGCGAAGAGGCCGGGTGGCTTTTTTCACGCAGCTCCGTCCATGTTGATATACGACTCCATGCGCGCCCACATCACGCTGGTTTTTAATATATTATTAAAGTTTGACTGACCTATCTGACTGTTTTTTTGACATTCCTTTAGCGCAGTTAGATGCGGCTTATAACACGGGGCGGCTTATAGGTGGACAAAGTTTTGAAATATGCCGTTCATTGAAGGCGCGGCTTATAACCCAGGGCGGCTTATGGTGCGGAAAATACGGTAGATGCAGGAAATATCGCTCAAAGGAAGACATGAAACTGCTACAGGAAAATACAGAAAAAAAAGAAAAAGCCACCAAAATAGGAGCGCAAGACAAGAAGTAAAACACTACACACAGAAAAACAGAAAAAAAGTCCAAATAAGTCAGGGTGTGATGTGACAGGTGGTGACAGTACACCTACTTTGAGACAAGAGCTATAGTGATGCATGCTTGGTTATGCTTTAAAGTCATATCCAACAATTGCGACGACTTTTTACTGTCAACTGAGTTTCATTTTTTTAATGATTTCTGCTGGTGGTGTGCCTCCGCATCTTTTTAAGGCAAAAAATGTGCCTTGGCTGAAAAAAGGTTGAAAAACACTGTCCACCAACTATATTGGTTGTGCTCTCAAAATGTGACATTCGCAAACGAATCAACTTAATTGAACGACTCTTTTAAATGAGCAATGAGAAGCGATTCGCAGTTGCCAGCCGTTTGATTCATTTATTGCACACACAGATTCAGCGTCTGCCATTTTTATTCTACTTTCATTTGTGCATTTTATTTACTTGTATACATTTTATTCTTGCTTATTTGTGTTGTTTTCAGTATTGTTTAAATGTTTGTGCTACGAAGTGTTTTAAGCGAGGCAGCATTCAAAATGGCGATTCTTGTGGCAAAGCACAGGGATGTGGCGCCCCCTAATGGAGTGTTTACTAAAAAAACACAGCAAAAATAGGAAATAGTCGATGTTTTATAATAATTAACGATGAGGTGGCGACTTGTCCAGGGCGTACCCCGCCTACCGCCCGAATGCAGCTGAGATAGGCTCCAGCACCCCCGTGGACCTCAAAAGGGACAAGCGGTAGAAAATGTATTACCAACAGAGTAATGCTGATGTAAATTATATTTTGTCTGAATCCAAATCTTATGACTGCAATCAGTGATTGTTTCCTTGATTTAATTTCTTTTTTTAAATGTGTGTATGCATGCACATGTACAGTGTCTACGGGAAGTATTCAGACCCCTTTAAATGTTTCATTGCAGCCATTTGATAAAACCAAAAATTTTAATTTAACTTGTCATTAATGTACACTTAGCCCCCCATCTTGAAAAAACCAGAAGCAAATGTATAAAAAAAAGTAAAAGTGAAATACTACATGGTCATAAGTAGTGATGGGTTGATGAGGCGTCATGAAGCGTTTCGACACATTGTAAAACTGTATTGATACTGTGTCGATACTGTGTCACTAAATACTGACATCTGCTGGACATTAAAAATCCCTACAGGCAACCTATGGACCGACTCAACTGACACTGATTTGATGCCCTAGTACAGGGGTCACCAACCTTTTTGAAACCAAAAACTACTTCTTGGGTACTGATTAATGCGAAGGGCTACCAGTTTGATACACACTTAAATAAATAAATATATTGTCATTTGTAAGTTACACGTAAGTGTGATTTAAACAAGAATAGCTAAATAAATAAATGTATATATATTTAAAAAAAAAGGGTATTTCTGTCTGTCATTCCGTCGTACATTTTTTTTTCCTTTTATGGAAGGTTTTTTGTAGAGAATAAATGATGGGGAAAAAAACACTTAATTGAACAGTTTAAAAGAGGAGAAAACAAGAAAAAATTTAAAATAAAATTTTGAAACATAGTTTATCTTCAATTTCGACTCTTTAAAATTCAAAATTCAACCGACAAAAAGAAGAGAAAAACTAGCTAATTTGAATCTTTTTGAAAAAATTTAAAAAAGAATTTATGGAACATCATTAGTCATTTTTCCTGATTAAGATCATTTTTAGAATTTTGATGACATGTTTTAAATTGGTTAAAATCCAATCTGCACTTTGTTAGAATATTTAACAAATTGGACCAAGCTATATTTCTAACAAAGACAAATCAGTATTTCTTCTAGATTTTCCAGAACAACAATGTTAAAAGAAATTCAAAATACTTTGAAATAAGATTTAAATTTGATTCTACAGATTTTCTAGATTTGCCAGAATAATTCTTTTGAATTTTAATCATAGTAAGTTTGAAGAAATATTTCACAAATATTCTTCGTCGAAAAACCAGAAGCTAAAATATTTATTATTCTTTACAATAAAAAAAAATTACTTGAACATTGATTTAAATTGTCAGGAAAGAAGAGGAAGAAATTTAAAAGGTAAAAAGGTATATTTGTTTAAAAATCCTAAAATCATTTTTAAGGTTGTATTTTTTCTCTAAAATTGTATTTCTAAAAGTAATAAGAAGCAAAGTAAAAAATAAATGAATTTATTTAAACAAGTGAAGACCCATCCATCCATCCATTTTCTACCGCTTATTCCAAGTGAAGACCAAGTCTTTAAAATATTTTGTTGGATTTTCAAATTCTATTTGAGTTTTGTCTCTTTTAGAATTAAAAATGTCGAGCAAAGCGAGACCAGCTTGCTAGTAAATAAATACAATTTAAAAAATAGAGGCAGCTCACTGGTAAGTGCTGCTCTTTGAGCTATTTTTAGAACAGGCCAGCGGGCGACTGATCTGGTCCTTACGGGCTACCTGGTGACCGCGGGCACCGCGTTGGTGACCCCTGCCCTAGTATATACAATAATATAAACCAAGTCATTGTATTTCATTTAGGATTATTTCATATCTTCATTTAAATAAAAATATATTTTTATCTTTTTTAGATACAGTCAATAAATAATGTGAACATGTATCATAACATGGAAATCTAAGAGAACGTGTTGTGGGTGATTGTGGACTGGGACTTGTTTTTATTTTATTTTTTTACACATTTTTATTAAAAAAAATAAAAAAATCCGACGTATTACATTTTAGACGATTTCTCTTCTTAGTTATTATTTCTCCGGCTGTAGAAAAGAGCCGCTCACAGGGCACAGAGGAGGCGTCAGTGCGACACAGTTGGCGTATCGGTCACGTGACCAAAACAGCTCATGATCGGTCACGTGACTTTCTAAAAGCGGTACGCGCACCGACACAGGGTTTTGCTCTATGAGCTCGACGCATGCGCCGATGCATCGGTGTTGCCGGACCCATCACTAGTCATAAGTATTCAGACCCTGAGCTCAGTATTGAGTATTTGAACCTTTCAAGCTAGTACAGCCATGAGTATTCCTGGAAATGTTCTTTCACACCTGGACTTGGTGGATCCATTGCCATTCTTCCTGGCAGATCATCTTCAGTTTTTTTCAGATTGTGTAATGAATGTTGGTGGAGAGCCATTTTCAGCTCCCTCCAGAGATGCTCAACTGGGTTTATGCCAGGACTCTGGCTGGGCCAGTTAAGAATGGTCACAGAGTTGCCCCGAAGCTACTCCTTTGTTATTTTTTTTGCTCCTTTGCTCACCAAAACCGGATGTTGTGAAGACGTATCTACTTTTACGCTACTGTCACATTTGAAAATATCAGATTCCAATCGGATTCAGACTATCTCTGTTGCGAGGAAATCAGATCTAAAGCACCTTGGAGCGTTTAGACTGGCAACAAATATCCGATCTTTGGTGTGCAGCGTAAACGGGGCCTAAGTACCACCATAATGACAACATTAAATACAGTAGTGTAGTAGACCTAAGTATTCATTAAGTACCACCATAATGACAACATTAAATACAGTAGTGTAGTAGACCTAAGTATTCATTAAGTACCACCATAATGACAACATTAAATACAGTAGTGTAGTAGACCTAAGTATTCATTAAGTACCACCATAATGACATTAAACACAGTAGTGTAGTAGACCTAAGTATTCATTAAGTACCACCATAATGACAACATTAAATACAGTAGTGTAGTAGACCTAAGTATTCATTAAGTACCACCATAATGACAACATTAAATACAGTAGTGTAGTAGACCTAAGTATTCATTAAGTACCACCATAATGACAACATTAAATACAGTAGTGTAGTAGACCTAAGTATTCATTAAGTACCACCATAATGACAACATTAAATACAGTAGTGTAGTAGACCTAAGTATTCATTAAGTACCACCATAATGACATTAAACACAGTAGTGTAGTAGACCTAAGTATTCATTAAGTACCACCATAATGACAACATTAAATACAGTAGTGTAGTAGGCCTACGTATTAATTAAGTACCACCATAATGACATTAAATACAGTAGTGTAGTAGACCTAAGTATTCATTAAGTACCACCATAATGACATTAAATACAGTAGTGTAGTCAGTCTAAGTATTCATGAAGTACCACCATTATGACAACATTAAAATACAGTAGTGTAGTAGGCCTAAGTATTCATTAACTACCACCATAATGACAACATTAAAATACAGTAGTGTAATAGACCTAAGTATTCATTAAGTACCACCATAATGACAACATTAAAATACAGTAGTGTAGTAGACCTAAGTATTCATTAAGTACCACCATAATGACAACATTAAATACAGTAGTGTAGTAGACCTAAGTATTCATTAAGTGCCACCATAATGACATTAAATACAGTAGTGTAGTAGACCTAAGTATTCATTAAGTACCACCATTATGACAACATTAAAATACAGTAGTGTAGTAGACCTAAGTATTCATTAAGTACCACCATAATGACAACATTAAATACAGTAGTGTAGTCAGTCTAAGTATTCATTAAGTACCACCATTATGACAACATTAAAATACAGTAGTGTAGTAGACCTAAGTATTCATTAAGTACCACCATAATGACCAACATTAAAATGCAGTAGCATAGTAGACCTAAGTATTCATTAAGTACCACCATAATAACAACATTAAAATACAGCAGCGTAGTAGGCCTAAGTATTCATTAAAAACAAGGCTGAGGTTATATTTAACCAGTATATTTAATATTTGTGGCCACTGTAACATTACACATACTTTGAACAGTAACACTGTGTTTGAATACGGTAAAATAAAACACTTTAATCAAGTCATTCTTTGGCGTACCACTAGATGGAGCCCGTGTACCACTAGTGGTACACGTACCACCGTTTGACTGACTAGATCTAGACTATAACCTATTTAGACAAACAATTTGGTTTTGTTTCTTTAAAAAAAATGTAGTTTTTTGTATTATATTATTATTTGTTCACCTCCTCGGGGGTTAATCCTCACCCTCACTTCGAGATTGTTGTGTAAAGAAAGTCTTCATACTCCCATTAACACTTTCACTTCAAGCCGGGTAGAGAAAGGCGGCCGCAGGTTGCTATGGTGAATGGTAGAATCATTGATCATGTCCGTTTATGTGCACTAAACATACTCAGGATTGATTGAACTGACTCAGAACAGATATTCTGGCAGCTGAGTTTCAGAGTTTGTATCTGGAATAGCTGGGTTTACAGTAGATTGAGTGTACAGTATAGTCTTTGTTGACGTGGACTACTTAGTGCTACTTTGTGTGCAGCACTTAGCACAGCAGCCGAGTGCAATTTTATTAGCAGGCAATGTGTTCAGAATGAGGAGAAATGCCTTTCATCCATTGTTATGTTTTTGGACTATGTGGGAGGACGCCGGTCTACCTACGCAGGCACTAGGAGAACATGAACAATCCTCCCAGAAAGCCTTGACAGATATGTTGTATTATTGAGGTCTTTGAATCTTGTAAATGTGCTCATGTGACTGTCACATGGTGTACACTTTATTTATTACTGCGTCTTCTTATATAAACAGAAGTACTTGTAATGCCTTACTTTAAATGATGTAATTTCCACCCTATGCCTGTTTTATTTTTGTTGGACCTGATGCCTCTTGGACGGTTGATCCGTGGTTTTGAAAAGGTCTCTTTCAGATGATATTCAACTGTATTGCTCCGCCGTTGATTCAGAGTTTCACTTTTTATCTGAAAACGGGTATCCTCTATCAAAAACTGGTTGTCTTCAAATGTCCTCCAGATAAATTCCAACAAAACTCTGATCATTGGTCCCGATAAAAAGATCCCTCTGATCAAGAACTCCCTTGGTGCTCTGGGTGCATCTGTTCAAAGCAGCATCACAAACCTTTGACTTCTGTTCGATCAGTCAGTAGACAAGATTTATTGTATAATTTGATCATCATTCAGATTAGAATGTTCCTGTGTACATGGACCCTGGAAAAATGATCTGATTATGACCTGCATTTTCATGCATCACACCTTAAATCGGTATACTTTACTTTGACATGCGCAGAACCTACATAAACAGAAAAGTGTGTTATTATTTGTGCTATTGCGCCATCTTTTGGACGAGTTCGTTCATTGCAGGTGCTGACTAAGCAGTAGGCTTTGTGCATTTCTGCTTGTCCAACATTATCACGGTATTTATTTATCATGTTTTTCCTTCTGTTCACTACTTTTGTTTTACCTCTCTTTTTGAAATACTGTTGTGATTATGTGCCTTTCATCCATTGTTATGTTTTTGGACTATGTGGGAGGACGCCGGTCTACCTACGCAGGCACTAGGAGAACATGAACAATCCTCCCAGAAAGCCTTGACAGATATGTTGTATTATTGAGGTCTTTGAATCTTGTAAATGTGCTCATGTGACTGTCACATGGTGTACACTTTATTTATTACTGCGTCTTCTTATATAAACAGAAGTACTTTTAATGCCTTACTTTAAATGATGTTATTTCCACCCTATGCCTGTTTTATTTTTGTTGGACCTGATGCCTCTTGGACGGTTGATCCGTGGTTTTGAAAAGGTCTCTTTCAGGTGATATTCAACTGTATTGCTCCGCCGTTGATTCAGAGTTTCACTTTTTATCTGAAAAGGTGTATCCTCTATCAAAAACTGGTTGTCTTCAAATGTCCTCCAGATAAATTCCAACAAAATTCTGATCATTGGTCCCGATAAAAAGATCCCTCTGATCAAGAACTCCCTTGGTGCTCTGGGTGCATCTGTTCAAAGCAGCATCACAAACCTTTGACTTGTGTTCGATCAGTCAGTAGACAACATTTATTGTATAATTTGATCATTCAGAAAATAAATACCAGAATATAACAAATGTGCTACTTTAAAACAACAATTTGGTCCAATAATATTTTAATGATAATTACTGCATACCATATATTCCTTTCCACATTTGAATAAGAATAACAGACCAAATACATGTTACACAGACCACGTAACATCTTGGCAGTTATCTCTGTTTACACTTTGGACTTATTGTTACACTTTATTAAGCATTCCTTACAAATTCCTTAATTTTGAACCTTCATTTAAAGAGGTTAAGTGTTTATTGTGATTTAAAAATGGTATTTACATTGATTGAGTGTTTTCCATGTTGACATTTCCTTCCTGCCTTGATAGGTGAGGGACTATAATCAGGATGGTTACATTTCAAATGAAAATTGTAATATATTTTTCTCCTGGTCAATATTTTCCATAGGGCATAAAAATATCAATAATGCCCAATATCGATTATTACTAGGGCTGCAGCTAACGATTATTTTTCTATCGATTAATCTATAGATTATTTTTTTCGATTAATCGGTTAATCTATAGATTATTTTTTCGATTAATCTATAGATTATTTTTCCTTTTACCGATTATTTTTTTTAATTTAAAATGAAGAGGAAAAAATAAATGTAGGCCAGTTTTTTCAAAAGGCTTGGCTTTTATTTACAAAAAAAAAAGTATGGCCACTCAGTCAACATTGACAACAACATGACAAAATATTCTGTAACAATGTAAACATTTAACAAAATTAAAAGTAGCTTATTTGCTTTTTAATGTGCAAATATAAAAGTAAACATCCAGTGCAAATCTTAATATTCTGGAATAGTATAAGCATTTCAAAAGTAAAAGTATTGCTTATTTTGCTTTAAAATGTGCAAAAATAAAGATAAACATCCAATACAAAAAAGTGCAAAACGGAAATATTCTGTAACAAGTGTAAACATTTTAACAAAAGTAAAAGTATTGCTTATTTGCTAAAATGTGCAAAAATAAAGCTAAACATCCAATACAAAAAAGTGTACAGTGTAAACATTTCAACAAAAGTAAAAGTATTGCTTATTTTGCTTAATAACACAACAATGATAGTATGATTAAAGTGAAAGTTAATTGTTGGTTTGTACATAGTATATGTAACTGTTAATGTTGTAAAAGGTATTTGCACAACTAATTAACGTTAGCGTTTGTGACACGTCTTGTGCCGTGGGGTTCTTTCAGGACCGACAGACTGAACGCCAGACGGCTTTGCCAGGTTTACAATCTTTTAATTTTACACAGTCTTTTCTCTTCCAACTCTTTTCTCTTTCTTTCCTCGCTTTTCAGCTCCTCTTCCTCGCTCGCTCGTCGTCCCCTGTCTCTTGCGGCGTCGCTCCCGGCGCGCCCCGCCTCGCCGCTCGCTCGCCGCCGCCGCCTCTCCACAGCGTTAAAGAGGAGCGCGTCTTTGTAAACACTGAACAGGCACGCCAAACGCGCCTCTCAGAGCAAACGGTGCTTTAGTTTATGAATTTACAACGCAGATACAAATGACACATTCATGTTTTTGTGTAATAATGACAACGTATACGCACGCGGACGATTGACTTGTTGATGGTGATGGCAAGAACGCTGTCGGGGGTTTTCTTTTCAAATGTTCGTTCATAGCCGTTGTGCTGCTATGATAGGCCATTTCCGCTCGACACAGTGTGCATACAACAACATTATTAGGCCGTTTATTGAAATACTCGGACACTTTTGACGACTTTTGGCGTGCTTTTTTCCCCTCGCTCGCATCGTCTGCTTTGCGCTCCGCCATGACAGTAGTGTGACGTAAATATGCGACGCGCCGACGCACAAAAACGGCGTCGACGTATTTACGTAACCGATGACGTCGACTATGTCGACGCGTCGTTTCAGCCTTAATTATTACAAAAAACTTATATCGTGATACAGTTTTCAGTCATATGGCCCATCCTTAGTTTCTCATACTCTTAATATTCAATGTTTTATCGTTTATACTTAATATTGTAGTGATTCGGGCGTCAATGTGTTGTTCAGTCGTTCGCTTAAGCTCGTAATTAATGCTTTGACAGAGTGACATGATCATTTTGTGCAGTGATTGTTGTTGCTGTCATACTTTACTAAAAATATATACACTTGGGAGTCCTAAGAAACAGCGATTGTTGCAGGACTGGGAATATACGCTGTGGCACAGTTATGTACATTGCCGAAGTGTGGAAAATAAAGTGACAGTACATAGATGCACGCGTGTCTGCTGTAGATACCACGCTGAAAAAGGATTATAGAGCCCCACAAAAAAAACACAGTTAGCTTTTAATCAGCGCTGTGCTCTGTGGCAAAGAAAGGTTGTTGTGTCTGCGTGCGAGTGTCTGTTTGGTGTGTGTGTTGGCACGTATGAGAGCATATGGGTTGAATTCAGGTAAAAAATATATATAAATATTGTATTGATGAAAAAAATAAAAATGGCCCCCGCATGCTTTGATTTTTCAGTGTGTGGCCCTCAGGGGAAAAAGTTTGGACGCCCCTGCTCTTCCTTGTTGTATCTTTTTGTTCCTGCTTAGTTTCACCGAATAAATGTAAGATTCCACCTGATCACTTCCTTGAATCCGTCATCCACATATTGCCTCAATCCTACCCTCACAGTGCAACTCTGCTCACCGGGGTCACCTCCGTCTAACCCTCGCTAAATGATCCATGTTTCATATGAATTATTATTGTCCCGCCTCCTCCATCAACCCTTGTTTTCTTCAGGATTTGGCCTTCATAAAAACTTGATTTGATGAGGCTCTATTTTTAGTTATTTATCTTCTTACCCTCCCTTCCAAAAGGCCTTTGAGGGAGAGAAAGAACATCAAAATGGACGGCGAGACAATGGGACTAGGAGGAGGAAGAAGTGTGCTACTTGGAAAGAAAAGTATTCTCTGGGGATGAGGCTAATGCCAGACATCAGATGTTTCCTACCCTCTCGGGTTCCATGTTGACCACTTTTTACACCGCTTCTTGTGGCAAAAGTATCACATACTAGAATTTGCCATTCCTGTGGATACATGTGAGAGGAACTGAAATGCTAGAATGTCCAGGGTGAGATTAGTGTGTGGATGTTGGAACGGTTGGAATCGGTTTAGAAATGTGGGATATGGAGAGGTTTGTATATTGCCCATTATTTTCATTAGAGGGAAAATTCCTGGTAATCAGGGAATTTTCGGAACCAGGAAACATGCTGGCTTGAATGTCCAGGGTGAGTGGAGTGTGTGGATGTTGGAACGTGGAGTGTTCTGTATATTTCCCATTTATTGAAAATGGGGAGATTACCGGAAAAAAAGGAAAACATATTTTTGCGTTCAATATACGAGAAGAGCAGTCAGTGTGGGTGGATGCTTTGAATGGGAATTTCCTGGACATTTGGGAATTTCGGGAGAACCGTGAATTTCTTAAAATATATATACCGTATTTTCCGCACCATAAGCCGCCCTGGGTTATAAGCCGCGCCTTCAATGAACGGCATATTTCAAAACTTTGTCCACCTATAAGCCGCATCTAACTGCGCTAAAGGAATGTCAAAAAAACAGTCAGATAGGTCAGTCAAACTTTAATAATATATTAAAAACCAGCGTGATGTGGGCGCGCATGGAGTCGTATATCAACATGGACGGAGCTGCGTGAAAAAAGCCACCCGGCCTCTTCGCGTAAACTTACCTTAACCACTCGCTCATCTTTTCTTCATCCATCCATCCCTTCGAGTTAGCTTTTATGATGACGCCGGCTGGAAAGGTCTCTTTTGGCAAGGTCTTCCTTTTGAATATCACCATGGGTGGAAGTTTCTGGCCATTAGCATGGCAAGCTAGAACCACAGTGAAGGATGACTTCTCATTCCCTGTGGTGCGAATATTCACCGTACGTGCTCCCGTTGTATCCACAGTGCGGTTCACAGGAATATCAAAAGTCAGTGGAACCTCGTCCATGTTGATAATGTTCTCTGGCCGGATCTTTTTTTCAGCTATCTTGTTTTTACAATATGCACGGAAAGTAGCCAGCTTTTCTTGAAAGTCTTTAG
>NC_084569.2:2652458-2722458 GCF_033978685.3 Nerophis lumbriciformis
GAAACACATCTACTTTTTAAGATCCTTCTTATCTTAGCTTTCTGGAAGACAGCTGAACCTCTGAGGTCATAGGGATTCTCTCTGGGTTTGAACCTCTCCTGTAGACACCGAGGCAGCATGTGGTTATGAGCTTTGTACGTCACAATAGCAGTGTTGAGGTCAACAAGATCATGCAGTTTTAATGTTTTTAATTTAACAAACAGAGCATTGGTATGGTCATGATAATCTGCATAATTTACAATTCTAATCACTTTCTTTTGAAATAACAATATAGAGTTGATGTTTGTTTTGTAATTGTTACCCCAGATTTCAACACAATAATTAAGATAAGGGAGTACGAAAGAATTATATAACATTAAGAGCCTTTTGATTTACGGAGTTTTTGATTTTATGTAACATAGCAATATTTTTTGCCATCTTTGTCTTAAGTATATTTATGTACAGTTTCCAATTTAATTTATCATCTATATAGATTCCCAAAAATTTTGTTGAATACACCCTTTCTATCTCCATATCATCAATTCTTATATGACACTGTATGTTATTTTTCCTATTTCCAAAAATTATATATTTTGTTTTATTTAGGTTGATTGACAGTTTATTGGCATCAAACCATTGCTTTAGTATGTGGAGTTCGCTCTCTACAGTCTCTAAGAGTTGGCCAAGGTCTTGCCCAGAACAGTACAGACTTGTATCGTCAGCAAAGAGAATACAATTGAGTTTTTTAAAGATTTTGCAGATATCATTAATATACAATAAAAACAATTTTGGTCCCAGTACAGAACCTTGGGGCACTCCGTGTGTTATAATTTTTTTATCTGAATCTACATTGTTCATATGCACATACTGTTCTCTACCACCAAGATAACTTTTCAACCAATCATGAGCAAGACCTCTAAAACCATACCTCTGCTACTCTGATACTAGATGGAATGATACTGCTACTAGATGGAATGTTACTGCTACCAGATGGAATGATACTGCTACCAGACGGAATGATAACAGGGTTCTTCCTTCCTCAGGTGTTGGAGGACTCCAGACAAATCCTGCTTTCAGCCAACTTGCAGCCCGAGGCTTCCTTCCCTCTGGATGATAAAATCAAAGAAGGTCTGACTTACTTCACAAACGTTGCTTGTGTATTTCTGCCACCAAGTCCTGCACCTTCTTCCCTGCAGCTTATTCCCACGTGGTGGAGAACACGGCCTTCTTTGGCGACGTGGCGCTGCGCTTCCCGCGTATCGTGCACCACTACTACGACAGGAACGCCGACTGGGGGGGGCTCCTGCGCTGGGGGCTGCACTTTTGTAACCAGACTGGAGTTTTCACAGGAGGAGCCCACCAACATGTACTCACGCTGGTAAGACCACTTCTTGTTTTCTTCTGTCCAAGGTACCACTCCTAGCATTCTAATATTAGCATTTTTTCATCATTTTTCCTACATGTTAGCACGTTAGGCTGTTTTTTTTAGCTAATTTTGTAGGTATGCACCGGAGTCATATTTTGGTACTTGATGCATTCCTAACATGTGTTTTTTTGTAGAATTTGGCACTCTTTTTTTTTTTAGCAAGTGTACACTTCTGTGTCATATATTTTAGTATTTCACTAATGCTAACTGTTAGCATGCTCTTCTTAGCGTGTTGGCCTGGTACTGTTAGCATGATAGTTTTTTTGCTCATTTTACCTGATGCACACCTCGGCACCAAATATTTTTATTTCTTGACAAATGGTACCTGTTAGCATGCTAACGTTAATATGCTGGCTTTTTAGCTCATTTTGACTGGAGTCATATTTTGGTACTTGATGCATACATGCTAAAAATAGCATGCTTACAGATAGCATTAGTGAAATACTCAAATATACGACACAGAAGTGTATACCTGCTCAATTAGCTAAAAAAGTGTTGAATACCAAATAAAAAATTATTACAAACTCTGTTAGCTTTTTTGCTAATATTGCTGGGATACACCTCAGCGTCAAATATTTAGTTGCTTGATGAATGGTACTTGTTAGCATGCTAACGTTAATATGCTGGCTTTTTTACATAATTAAACATTTTTATGATTTTTATGAACTGATTTTTTTTTCCCTGCATCAAATTATGCTGACAATTTTGTTGGGGAAAAAATGTCAGTGTTTAAAGAAATAATTGTATATAAATGTAGTGTATTGAAATTCAGTGTAAAAAAATTTCAGTGGAAATAATCAGTGTTTAAAAATTATGTGTAAAAAAAAAAAAGTTTAATTTTTCAGTTAAAAAAAAAACAGTTTATAAAAATTCACTCTAAAAAAATAATGAAAATTACAGTGTAAAGAAATTCAGTGTATAAAATTTTCGTGTTTTAAAAATAAATGTTTTAAAAATCAGTGTATTCAGTGTTCAATTTGTCTTTATAATAAAATATTTTTTTGACACTAAATTAATGTAATCCAACCCAATCCACTTTATTTATATAGCACATTTAAACAACAAAATGTTTCCAAAGTGCTGCACAACATAATTAAAAACAATATTAAAAACAATATTCAAATATTATCCTTAGCTCCACCAATGACTGAATAAAAACAATAAATAAATAAATATAAAATAATATACATGTAACTTAATGTTTTGCATTTGAATTTTGTCAACTGATTTTGTTCGCATCAAAAACATTTGTTTAAAAAAAAAAAAAAAGCATTGTTAGCAAATACAAATTTAGTGTTTAAAATTAATTCTATGAAAAATTATTGTTTAAAAATTCAGTGTGAAATAAGTGTATAGAAATTCAGTGTATGAAGCTGAACATTTTAATTTTTATACCCTGATTTTTTTTTTTTTTAAATGCATTTTGCTAACACTTTTTTTTCCCAATGAAATTGTCAACAGAAGAAGAAAAAATTCAAATGCAAAAATTCAATTCATAATAAAGACACAATGAAGCTTTGATTGTACATGAAATACAGCAAAAGCAATACAATGTAGACCAGTTCATTTACTCTCTGAACAAATCTGCACGTCAACGACGACGACCTCACTTGGTGTGAATGATATTCTGGTTTATGAAGCAAAATAGCTGCAGAGTAACTTTGTCAGTCATTTTCTTTCCACTGCTCTTGTGTCTTCCTCTCCTGCTGCAGATGTCACAAGAGCTGGGAATCACCGAGAAATCTCCAGACTTCATCAACCCTTACCGGACAGAAAGAGATGATGTGAGTCACCATAGACGGGCCTTAAAGGGGAGATGATGCGCTTGCAGTGCGGATACAAAAAGTCCACAAAAAATGAGATAAAAAAACACGAAAAGAAAATGAAGGCATAAAAGGCGTGAGAGAGCACAGAGCTAATGCAACTAGCTCAGCAACGCCACTTCTACATACAGCTACAAAAGTAAATCGACAAAAAATGAGTAATAAATACCGTATTTTCCGCACCATAAGGCGCCCTGGGTTATAAGCCGCGCCTTCAATGAACGGCATATTTCAAAACTTTGTCCACCTATAAGCCGCCCCGTGTTATAAGCCGCATCTAACTGCGCTAAAGGAATGTCAAAAAAACAGTCAGATAGGTCAGTCAAACTTTAATAATATATTAAAAACCAGCGTGATGTGGGCGCGCATGGAGTCGTATATCAACATGGACGGAGCTGCGTGAAAAAAGCCACCCGGCCTCTTCGCGTAAACTTAAACTTACCTTAACCACTCGCTCATCTTTTCTTCATCCATCCATCCCTTCGAGTTAGCTTTTATGATGACGCCGGCTGGAAAGGTCTCTTTTGGCAAGGTCTTCCTTTTGAATATCACCATGGGTGGAAGTTTCTGGCCATTAGCATGGCAAGCTAGAACCACAGTGAAGGATGACTTCTCATTCCCTGTGGTGCGAATATTCACCGTACGTGCTCCCGTTGTATCCACAGTGCGGTTCACAGGAATATCAAAAGTCAGTGGAACCTCGTCCATGTTGATAATGTTCTCTGGCCGGATCTTTTTTTCAGCTATCTTGTTTTTACAATATGCACGGAAAGTAGCCAGCTTTTCTTGAAAGTCTTTAGGCAGTTGCTGTGAAATAGTAGTCCGTGTGCGGATGGAGAGATTGCGTCTTTTCATGAACCGGAAACCTGTAGCCATTTTGTGGTCTTTACAGATGTAAACACACAAAGGAAATGAAACGTAATATCCGCGCGCTTCTTCTTCTTCTACGCGGGCGGGTGGTTGCTTACAGTAGAAGAAGAAGCACTTCCTCTTCTATGGGGGCGGGTGCTTACCTTGGCGGTTGCTTGCGTAGAAGAAGAAGCACTTCCTCTTCTACGGGGAAAAAAGATGGCGGCTGTTTACCGTAGTTGCGAGACCGAAACTTTATGAAAATGAATCTTAATATTAATCCATATATAAAGCGCACCGGGTTATAAGCCGCACTGTCAGCTTTTGAGTAAATTTGTGGTTTTTAGGTGCGGCTAATAGTGCGGAAAATACGGTACTTTTTTCCTACACTTTGAACTCGGCTTATACGACGGTGCGACTCATTTATGGATTTTTCTCTGCCGAGGCCATAAAAAAAGTTAAATATGGATGGCTAATATGCATGAAAACATCACACATGGGACGCTTTAGTAAGTAAGAATGGTTTTAGTTATATTGTAAAACTTACAAACGTTGCTTGGACTGATGAATGAAGAGTAGAAACGCCATGGACGGCTAGAAAAGTGGAACAGCTACTTGGGGTTAAAAGCTCTTGACAGAAGAGCACTGCAGCACCTGCAGTGAGCGAACTCGTCCAAAAGATGGCGCCATAACACAAACAATAACACACCTTTTCACTGTCTTTGATTGTAATTATTTTTAAACTATATGCATGATGGCCGTCAGCGAAGAAAAATCCATAAATTAGCCGCACCGTCTTATAAACCGCTGGGTTCAAAGTGTAGGAAAAAATAGCGGCTTATAGTCCGGAATTTACCGTATGTGCGACGCGTCCTCAATGTGAACGCTCCCACACTCAGGCTGCATTTATCCGACCGGAACGTCATCAAAAAGCGATAAGCGTCATAATTATTCGCCATAAAAGATGGTTACAAAATAAATAGTTGACGACGGAGCAGAAAACAGGTGAAAATAAAATGTTTTAGGAACTAACTTGAAACACAGACACTTAAAAACGTGTTAGCATATTAGCTAACGATGCTAGTTTGATTACATTATGATAGCACGTACAAATATGCATGAAAACATCACACATGGGACACTTTAGTAAGTAAGAATGGTTTTAGTTATATTGTAAAACTTACAAACGTTGCTTGGACTGATGAATGAAGAGTAGAAACGCCATGGACGGCTAGAAAAGTGGAACAGCTACTTGGGGTTAAAAGCTCTTGACAGAAGAGCACTGCAGCACCTGCAGTGAGCGAACTCGTCCAAAAGATGGCGCCATAACACAAACAATAACACACCTTTTCACTGTCTTTGATTGTAATTATTTTTAAATTATATGCATGATGGCCGTCAGCGAAGAAAAATCCATAAATTATCCGCACCGTCTTATAAACCGCTGGGTTCAAAGTGTAGGAAAAAATAGCG
Source organism: Nerophis lumbriciformis (assembly GCF_033978685.3). NCBI lineage: Eukaryota > Metazoa > Chordata > Actinopteri > Syngnathiformes > Syngnathidae > Nerophis > Nerophis lumbriciformis. The sequence continues at coordinate 2,658,009 of NC_084569.2, forward strand.
GCTTATAGTCCGGAATTTACCGTATGTGCGATGCGTCCTCAATGTGAACGCTCCCACACTCAGGCTGCATTTATCCGACCAGAACGTCATCAAAAAGCAATAAATGGCATAATTATTCACCATAAATGACGGTTACAAAATAAATAGTTGACAACGGAGCAGAAAACAGGTGAATATAAAATGTTTTAGGAACTTAATTAAAACAAAGACACTTAAAAACGTGTTAGCATATTAGCTAACGATGCTAGTTTGATTACATTATGATAGCGCGTACAAATATGCATGAAAACATCACACATGGGACACTTTAGTAAGTAAGAATAGTTTTAGTTATATTGTAAAACTTACAAACGCTGCTTGGACTGATGAATGAAGAGTAGAAACGCCATGGATGGCTAGAAGTAGACGCCACTTCTACTTTGGGTTGAAAGGTCGCTCAGGCCGCTTTCAACCGACAAGAACATCGTCAAAAAGCGATAAGCGTCATAATTATTCGCCATAAAAGATGGTTACAAAATAAGTAGTTGACGGAGCAGAAAACAGGTGAAAATAAAATGTTTTAGGAACTTAATTAGAACACAGACACTTAAAAACGTGTTAGCATATTAGCTAACGATGCTAGTTTGATTACATTTTGATAGCGCGTACAAATATGCATGAAAACATCACACATGGGACACTTTAGTAAGTAAGAATAGTTTTAGTTATATTGTAAAACTTACAAACGCTGCTTGGACTGATGAATGAAGAGTAGAAACGCCATGGACGGCTAGAAAAGTGGAACAGCTACTTGGGGTTAAAAGCTCTTGACAGAAGAGCACTGCAGCACCTGCAGTGAGCGAACTCGTCCAAAAGATGGCGCCATAACACAAACAATAACACACCTTTTCACTGTCTTTGATTGTAATTATTTTTAAACTATATGCATTATGGCCGTCAGCGAAGGAAAATCCATAAATTAGCCGCACCGTCTTATAAACCGCTGGGTTCAAAGTGTAGGAAAAAATAGCGGCTTATAGTCCGGAATTTACCGTATGTGCGATGCGTCCTCAATGTGAACGCTCCCACACTCAGGCTGCATTTATCCGACCGGAACGTCATCAAAAGGCAATAAATGGCATAATTATTCACCATAAATGACGGTTACAAAATAAATAGTTGACGACGGAGCAGAAAACAGGTGAAAATAAAATGTTTTAGGAACTTAATTAAAACAAAGACACTTAAAAACGTGTTAGCATATTAGCTAACGATGCTAGTTTGATTACATTTTGATAGCGCGTACAAATATGCATGAAAACATCACACATGGGACGCGTTAGTAAGTAAGAATAGTTTTAGTTATATTGTAAAACTTACAAACGTTGCTTGGACTGATGAATGAAGAGTAGAAACGCCGTGGATGGCTAGAAGTAGACGCCACTTCTACTTTAGGTTGAAAGGTCGCTCAGGCCGCTTTCAACCGACCAGAACATCGTCAAAAAGCGATAAGCGTCATAATTATTCGCCATAAAAGATGGTTACAAAATAAGTAGTTGACGGAGCAGAAAACAGGTGAAAATAAAATGTTTTAGGAACTTAATTAGAACACAGACACTTAAAAACGTGTTAGCATATTAGCTAACGATGCTAGTTTGATTACATTTTGATAGCGCGTACAAATATGCATGAAAACATCACACATGGGACACTTTAGTAAGTAAGAATAGTTTTAGTTATATTGTAAAACTTACAAACGCTGCTTGGACTGATGAATGAAGAGTAGAAACGCCATGGACGGCTAGAAAAGTGGAACAGCTACTTGGGGTTAAAAGCTCTTGACAGAAGAGCACTGCAGCACCTGCAGTGAGCGAACTCGTCCAAAAGATGGCGCCATAACACAAACAATAACACACCTTTTCACTGTCTTTGATTGTAATTATTTTTAAACTATATGCATTATGGCCGTCAGCGAAGGAAAATCCATAAATTAGCCGCACCGTCTTATAAACCGCTGGGTTCAAAGTGTAGGAAAAAATAGCGGCTTATAGTCCGGAATTTACCGTATGTGCGATGCGTCCTCAATGTGAACGCTCCCACACTCAGGCTGCATTTATCCGACCGGAACGTCATCAAAAGGCAATAAATGGCATAATTATTCACCATAAATGACGGTTACAAAATAAATAGTTGACGACGGAGCAGAAAACAGGTGAAAATAAAATGTTTTAGGAACTTAATTAAAACAAAGACACTTAAAAACGTGTTAGCATATTAGCTAACGATGCTAGTTTGATTACATTTTGATAGCGCGTACAAATATGCATGAAAACATCACACATGGGACGCGTTAGTAAGTAAGAATAGTTTTAGTTATATTGTAAAACTTACAAACGTTGCTTGGACTGATGAATGAAGAGTAGAAACGCCGTGGATGGCTAGAAGTAGACGCCACTTCTACTTTAGGTTGAAAGGTCGCTCAGGCCGCTTTCAACCGACCAGAACATCGTCAAAAAGCGATAAGCGTCATAATTATTCGCCATAAAAGATGGTTACAAAATAAATAGTTGACGACGGAGCAGAAAACAGGTGAAAATAAAATGTTTTAGGAACTTAATTAGAACACAGACACTTAAAAACGTGTTAGCATATTAGCTAACGACGCTAGTTTGATTACATTTTGATAGCGCGTACAAATATGCATGAAAACATCACACATGGGACACTTTAGTAAGTAAGAATAGTTTTAGTTATATTGTAAAACTTACAAACGTTGCTTGGACTGATGAATGAAGAGTAGAAACGCCATGGACGGCTAGAAGAGTGGAACAGCTACTTGGGGTTAAAAGCTCTTGACAGAAGAGCACTGCAGCACCTGCAGTGGGCGAACTCGTCCAAAAGATGGCGCCATAACACAAACAATAACACACCTTTTCACTGTCTTTGATTGTAATTATTTTTAAACTATATGCATGATGGCCGTCAGCGAAGAAAAATCCATAAATTAGCCGTACCGTCTTATAAACCGCTGGGTTCAAAGTGTAGGAAAAAAATAGCGGCTTATAGTCCGGAATTTACCGTATGTGCGACGCGTCCTCAATGTGAACGCTCCCACACTCCGGCTGCATTTATCCGACCAGAACGTCATCAAAAAGCAATAAATGGCATAATTATTCACCATAAATGACGGTTACAAAATAAATAGTTGACGACGGAGCAGAAAACAGGTGAAAATAAAATGTTTTAGGAACTTAATTAAAACAAAGACACTTAAAAACGTGTTAGCATATTAGCTAACGATGCTAGTTTGATTACATTATGATAGCACGTACAAATATGCATGAAAACATCACACATGGGACGCGTTAGTAAGTAAGAATAGTTTTAGTTATATTGTAAAACTTACAAACGTTGCTTGGACTGATGAATGAAGAGTAGAAACGCCGTGGATGGCTAAAAGTAGACGCCACTTCTACTTTAGGTTGAAAGGTCGCTCAGGCCGCTTTCAACCGACCAGAACATCTTCAAAAAGCGATAAGCGTCATAATTATTCGCCATAAAAGATGGTTACAAAATAAATAGTTGACGGAGCAGAAAACAGGTGAAAATAAAATGTTTTAGGAACTTAATTAAAACACAGACACTTAAAAACGTGTTAGCATATTAGCTAACGATGCTAGTTTGATTACATTTTGATAGCACGTACAAATATGCATGAAAACATCACACATGGGACACTTTAGTAAGTAAGAATGGTTTTAGTTATATTGTAAAACTTACAAACGTTGCTTGGACTGATGAATGAAGAGTAGAAACGCCATGGACGGCTAGAAAAGTGGAACAGCTACTTGGGGTTAAAAGCTCTTGACAGAAGAGCACTGCAGCACCTGCAGTGAGCGAACTCGTCCAAAAGATGGCGCCATAACACAAACAATAACACACCTTTTCACTGTCTTTGATTGTAATTATTTTTAAACTATATGCATGATGGCCGTCAGCGAAGGAAAATCCATAAATTAGCCGCACCGTCTTATAAACCGCTGGGTTCAAAGTGTAGGAAAAAATAGCGGCTTGGGAGAGTTTGTTTACATACAGTTTGTTATCATAGCTCTCTCCCCCCCGACTCCAGGTGCTCCATACGGCTGAAGCCTTCCAGAAGATTCTGAGGGAGGAGGAGAAGAGGAGGAGGAAGGAGGACAAAAGGAAAGAAATCAGGAAAGGGCCTCGCATCTCTCGCTCTCGCAGCGAACTATAGCGACGCCAGCGGGAGGAGAAGAGAGAACGGGCGGTTCACAAAGTAGACTCTGGCGAGAAGGAGGGAAATGGAAGCCGTCATCGCTTTATCATCACAGGTGCATTGTGGGAAATCCAAATGGAACATCTCCACATGATTGTAAGTAGTGAAATGTTTGTGAATTGCTGTAATCCTGCAGAAATGATTGCAAAGGCAGGAGAAGTCTCTAAAAAGGGCTTTGGATCATTGAGGTTTGAGATACTGTATGTTAGAATGATGTACAACATGTTGGAATGATGTACAACAGGGGTAACAACATGTTAGAATGATGTACAACAGGGGTAACAACATGTTAGAATTATGTACAAAAGGGGTAACAACATGTTGGAATTATGTTCAACAGGGGTAACAACATGTTAGAATGATGTACAACAGGGGTAACATGTTAGAATGATGTACAACAGGGGTAACAACATGTTAGAATGATGTACAACAGGGGTAACATGTTAGAATGATGTACAACAGGGGTAACAACATGTTAGAATGATGTACAACAGGGGTAACAACATGTTAGAATGATGTACAACAGGGGTAACAACATGTTAGAATGATGTACAACAGGGGTAACATGTTAGAATTATGTACAACAGGGGTAACAACATGTTAGAATTATGTACAAAAGGGGTAACAACATGTTGGAATTATGTTCAACAGGGGTAACAACATGTTAGAATGATGTACAACAGGGGTAACATGTTAGAATGATGTACAACAGGGGTAACAACATGTTAGAATGATGTACAACAGGGGTAACATGTTAGAATGATGTACAACAGGGGTAACAACATGTTAGAATGATGTACAACAGGGGTAACAACATGTTAGAATGATGTACAACAGGGGTAACATGTTAGAATGATGTACAACAGGGGTCACAACATGTTAGAATGATGTACAACAGGGGTAACAACATGTTGGAATGATGTACAACAGGGGTAACAACATGTTAGAATGATGTACAACAGGGGTAACAACATGTTAGAATGATGTACAACAGGGGTAACAACATGTTAGAATGATGTACAACAGGGGTAACATGTTAGAATGATGTACAACAGGGGTAACATGTTAGAATGATGTACAACAGGGGTAACATGTTAGAATGATGTACAACAGGGGTAACAACATGTTAGAATGATGTACAACAGGGGTAACAGCATGTTAGAATGATGTACAACAGGGGTAACATGTTAGAATGATGTACAACAGGGGTAACAACATGTTAGAATGATGTACAACAGGGGTAACAGCATGTTAGAATGATGTACAACAGGGGTAACATGTTAGAATGATGTACAACAGGGGTAACAACATGTTGGAATTATGTACAACAAACATGGTAGAATGATGTACAACAGGGGTAACATGTTGGAATTATGTACAACAAGGGTAACAACATGTTAGAATGATGTACAACAGGGGTAACAACATGTTAGAATGATGTACAACAGGGGTAACATGTTAGAATGATGTACAACAGGGGTAACATGTTGGAATTATGTACAACAAGGGTAACAACATGTTAGAATGATGTACAACAGGGGTAACAACATGTTAGAATGATGTACAACAGGGGTAACAACATGTTAGAATGATGTACAACAGGGGTAACAACATGTTAGAATGATGTACAACAGGGGTAACAACATGTTAGAATGATGTACAACAGGGGTAACATGTTAGAATGATGTACAACAGGGGTAACAACATGTTAGAATGATGTACAACAGGGGTAACAACATGTTAGAATGATGTACAACAGGGGTAACAACATGTTAGAATGATGTACAACAGGGGTAACAACATGTTAGAATGATGTACAACAGGGGTAACAACATGTTAGAATGATGTACAACAGGGGTAACATGTTAGAATGATGTACAACAGGGGTAACAACATGTTAGAATGATGTACAACAGGGGTAACAACATGTTAGAATGATGTACAACAGGGGTAACAACATGTTGGAATGATGTACAACAGGGGTAACAACATGTTAGAATGATGTACAACAGGGGTAACAACATGTTAGAATGATGTACAACAGGGGTAACAACATGTTAGAATGATGTACAACAGGGGTAACAACATGTTAGAATGATGTACAACAGGGGTAACATGTTAGAATGATGTACAACAGGGGTAACAACATGTTAGAATGATGTACAACAGGGGTAACATGTTAGAATGATGTACAACAGGGGTAACAACATGTTGGAATTATGTACAACAAACATGGTAGAATGATGTACAACAGGGGTAACATGTTGGAATTATGTACAACAAGGGTAACAACATGTTAGAATGATGTACAACAGGGGTAACAACATGTTAGAATGATGTACAACAGGGGTAACATGTTAGAATGATGTACAACAGGGGTAACATGTTGGAATTATGTACAACAAGGGTAACAACATGTTAGAATGATGTACAACAGGGGTAACAACATGTTAGAATGATGTACAACAGGGGTAACAACATGTTAGAATGATGTACAACAGGGGTAACAACATGTTAGAATGATGTACAACAGGGGTAACAACATGTTAGAATGATGTACAACAGGGGTAACAACATGTTAGAATGATGTACAACAGGGGTAACAACATGTTAGAATGATGTACAACAGGGGTAACATGTTAGAATGATGTACAACAGGGGGGGTAACATGTTAGAATGATGTACAACAGGGGTAACAACATGTTAGAATGATGTACAACAGGGGTAACAGCATGTTAGAATGATGTACAACAGGGGTAACAACATGTTAGAATGATGTACAACAGGGGTAACAGCATGTTAGAATGATGTACAACAGGGGTAACAGCATGTTAGAATGATGTACAACAGGGGGGTCCAAACTACGGGGTCTTCAGTCTGGTCTGCAAGACCTCCTGACTTTAATAAGGAATTTTTCAAATTAAATTTAAATGTCTGTTACGAAACATTGATGATCAGTGCGAGTGAATTATGTCAATGACCAAGAATTGTACTTTGTAATGAAATTAGCAAAACATTAAATGGCACGATCCAAACAGCCCGGGGATCGAACCCAGGACCTTCTTATTGTGAGGCACAAGGACTAACCCCTGTGCCACATGCTGCCCTGTGTGTATATGTATATATATATGTTCATAAACGTGTGTGTATATATGAATGTATAAATATGTATATATATACACACACACATATATATATATATATATATATATATATATATACATACATGTATGTGTATATATATTTATGTGTAAATAAATACATACATACAGTACATATATACATACATATGTACTAGTGATGGGTTTGGCAACACCGATGCATCGGCGCATGCGTCCAGCTCATAGAGCAAAACCCTGTGTCGGTGCACGTACCGCTTTTAGAAAGTCACGTGACCGATCATGAGCTGTTTTGGTCACGTGACCGATACGCCAACTGTGTCGCCTCCTCTGTGCCCTGTGAGCGGCTCTTTTCTACAGCCCGAGAAATAATAACTAAGAAGAGAAATCGTCTAAAATGTAATACGTCGGAAAAACTTTTTTTTTTTTTTTTTTAATAAAAATGTGTAAAAAAATAAAATATAAAAAATTCCCAGTCCACAATCATCCACAACACGTTCTCTTAGATTTCCATGTTATGATACATGTTCACATTATTTATTGACTGTATCTAAAAAAGATACAAATATATTTTTATTTAAATGAAGATATGAAATAATCCTAAATGAAATACAATGACTTGGTTTATATTATTGTATATACTAGGGCAGGGGTCACCAACGCGGTGCCCGCGGTCACCAGGTAGCCCGTAAGGACCAGATCAGTCGCCCGCTGGCCTGTTCTAAAAATAGCTCAAAGAGCAGCACTTACCAGTGAGCTGCCTCTATTTTTTTAATTTTATTTATTTACTAGCAAGCTGGTCTCGCTTTGCTCGACATTTTTAATTCTAAAAGAGACAAAACTCAAATAGAATTTGAAAATCCAAGAAAATATTTTAAAGACTTGGTCTTCACTTGGAATAAGCGGTAGAAAATGGATGGATGGATGGGTCTTCACTTGTTTAAATAAATTCATTTATTTTTTACTTTGCTTCTTATTACTTTTAGAAATACAATTTTAGAGAAAAAATACAACCTTAAAAATGATTTCAGGATTTTTAAACAAATATACCTTTTTACCTTTTAAATTGCTTCCTCTTCTTTCCTGACAATTTAAATCAATGTTCAAGTAATTTTTTTTATTTTTTTTTATTGTAAAGAATAATAAATATTTTAGCTTCTGGTTTTTCGATGAAGAATATTTGTGAAATATTTCTTCAAACTTACTATGATTAAAATTCAAAAAAATTATTCTGGCAAATCTAGAAAATCTGTAGAATCAAATTTAAATCTTATTTCAAATTATTTTGAATGTCTTTTAAAATTGTTGTTCTGGAAAATCTAGAAGAAATACTGATTTGTCTTTGTTAGAAATATAGCTTGGTCCAATTTGTTAAATATTCTAACAAAGTGCAGATTGGATTTTAACCAATTTAAAACATGTCATCAAAATTCTAAAAATGATCTTAATCAGGAAAAATGACTAATGATGTTCCATAAATTCTTTTTTTAATTTTTTCAAAAAGATTCAAATTAGCTAGTTTTTCTCTTCTTTTTGTCGGTTGAATTTTGAATTTTAAAGAGTCGAAATTGAAGATAAACTATGTTTCAAAATGTTATTTTAATTTTTTTCGTGTTTTCTCCTCTTTTAAACCGTTCAATTAAGTGTTTTTTTCATCATTTATTCTCTACAAAAAACCTTCCGTAAAAGGAAAAAAAAATGTACGACGGAATGACAGACAGAAATACCCATTTTTTTTTACATATATAAATTTATTTAGTTATTCTTGTTTAAATCACACTTACGTGTAACTTACAAATGACAATATATTTATTTATTTAAGTGTGTATCAAACTGGTCGCCCTTCGCATTAATCAGTACCCAAGAAGTAGTTTTTGGTTTCAAAAAGGTTGGTGACCCCTGTACTAGGGCATCAAATCAGTGTCAGTTGAGTCGGTCCATAGGTTGCCTGTAGGGATTTTTAATGTCCAGCAGATGTCAGTATTTAGTGACACAGTATCGACACAGTATCAATACAGTTTTGCAATGTGTCGAAACGCTTCATGACGCCTCATCAACCCATCACTAATATGTACACTATATATATATATATATATATGTGTGTGTGTGTGTGTGTATACATACATATGTTACTTTACATGCAGTGGGCTTTTGGCCCCTGGCCAAATGTTTTTTCCCAATGCGGCCCCCAAGTCAACAAGTTAGTACACCCCTGCTCTATAACATGACTTCTTCAGTCTAGTGCAGGGGTGTCCTATTCTTAAAATAAAATAAATGTATTAGTAGTAACAGGCTAGTTCATTAATGACAAAACAATAGTAATAATAAAGTATTAATGCTGATTCATCAATGTACTTTTTAGTCACCATGCTCCTGTGTCGTGATGACACCTGCTACTTGTTCAGAGGAGTCTTGACTGGTGAAAAATGCTGCTTCAAAATACACCCCAAGATTATATTGCAGTGATTCAAATGCCAACTTTCTGTTTTTAACAAACACTCAAATCAAGAATATAAATTGTGGTAGTCGGTGACAGTTTCATGTTTAGTTTAAGCAGAGTGAAAAAATATTGGATTCACTCAATTGTGAGGGAAGAAATGATGCAATCATAGAAAACATTCCAACACACCACTTTTACTTTGTTGCACCACCTCTGGCTTTTATAAGAGCTTGCAAACAGAACGCATCACCCATCTTGCTCCACCTTTCTCTGATTGCTCTTTAATCCTCCACTTCCACCTCACATTTGACATTGGACTATTTTTGCAGGCCATGACGTTGATCTTCCTTTTGACACTTTTGGTCCTTTGCATAATCATGTAGAAACATGACCTCATCGTCCCCAAACGTGCTTTCCATCGCTGGAATAAGAGACGCAAAGTACCGTATTTTCCGCACTATTAGCCGCACCTAAAAACTACAAATTTACTCAAAAGCTGACAGTGTGGCTTATAACCCGGTGCGCTTTATATATGGATTAATATTAAGATTCATTTTCATAAAGTTTCGGTCTCGCAACTACGGTAAACAGCCGCCATCTTTTTTCCCCGTAGAAGAGGAAGTGCTTCTTCTTCTACGCAAGCAACCGCCAAGGTAAGCACCCGCCCCCATAGAAGAGGAAGCGCTTCTTCTTCTACTGTAAGCAACCACCCGCCCCCATAGAAGAAGAAGAAGAAGCGCGCGGATATTACGTTTCATTTCCTTTGTGTGTTTACATCTGTAAAGACCACAAAATGGCTCCTACTAAGCGACAGGTTTCCGGTTCATGAAAAGACGCAATCTCTCCATCCGCACACGGACTACTATTTCACAGCAACTGCCTAAAGACTTTCAAGAAAAGCTGGCTACTTTCCGTGCATATTGTAAAAACAAGATAGCTGAAAAAAAGATCCGGCCAGAGAACATTATCAACATGGACGAGGTTCCACTGACTTTTGATATTCCTGTGAACCGCACTGTGGATACAACGGGAGCACGTACGGTGAATATTCGCACCACAGGGAATGAGAAGTCATCCTTCACTGTGGTTCTAGCTTGCCATGCTAATGGCCAGAAACTTCCACCCATGGTGATATTCAAAAGGAAGACCTTGCCAAAAGAGACCTTTCCAGCCGGCGTCATCATAAAAGCTAACTCGAAGGGATGGATGGATGAAGAAAAGATGAGCGAGTGGTTAAGGTAAGTTTACGCGAAGAGGCCGGGTGGCTTTTTTCACGCAGCTCCGTCCATGTTGATATACGACTCCATGCGCGCCCACATCACGCTGGTTTTTAATATATTATTAAAGTTTGACTGACCTATCTGACTGTTTTTTTGACATTCCCTTTAGCGCAGTTAGATGCGGCTTATAACACGGGGCGGCTTATAGGTGGACAAAGTTTTGAAATATGCCGTTCATTGAAGGCGCGGCTTATAACCCAGGGCGGCTTATGGTGCGGAAAATACGGTAAACGTGAGCATTTATTGCAGATGTAATGGCAGCCATCTTTAGCGGACAAACGCTAAAGGAAATGGGATTGAAACACAGAAAAGCTCAAAGAAAGCCGTCATTAGCGCCTGACCATAAAGCACAAGGGACAGGGGAAGCAATGGTGGTCTATGGATGACTGGAGGAAAGTCCTACTCAGTGATCAATGCTCAATCTGGGGCTGGGACTTTTGTTTGCTTTTGACTCCAATGATATTTATGAAGACGACCGCCTGAAGAAAACATCTCCACACTCATTGATGACATGTCAGCTAATAATGGCCGTCATTACATCTGCAATAAATTCACAAGTGGCCCGTTTACGCAACCCTGTGAATTTATTGCAGATGTAACGACAGCCGTTATTAGCTGACATGTCATCAATGAGTGTGGAGATGTTTTCTTCAGGCGGTCGTCTTCATAAATCTCATTGCAAACAAAAGTTCCAGCATCATTCAGATTCACCATTCATCACTGAATGTGACTTTCATCCAGTCATCCATTGCTTTCCCTTACACCCTTGGAACCCTGTTTTTTTATCTTTACATGTTAATGGCAGCTTTAATTCAAGTTTTCTGTATTTAAATCCCGTTTCCTTTCAGCGTTTTCTAACCGTTCACTCGCAGACGCTGACTCCGGTATCCTTTTTTTTTTTTTTTCATTTTATTTTTAACTTGACTTTGACACATAGGGTGTATTGTGTACGCTTTTTCCATGTTGCAATGCATTCCTGGTCTTTTTTTAATTTTTCATTTAATTGTTATTGACATCCAGCATCAGACATTCCTATCCATTACATCATATTCACATAAATCATATCTATTGTCTGCCCTAAATGTCAAAATATTTTTGTTTATATCCCATCCATACCACCCCCCCCCCCCACCCCCCCCCCCCCCCCCCCCCCGGCCCGAAAAGAAAGAAACAACAACAAAAAACGAAGTAATATCTACAAATACATCAAGAGAAAAAATAAATAAATAAATAAAAACCAAAAAAGGAAATAATACATTAATAATAATAATAATCAAAAATAAAATAAAATATAAACAGACACATATATATATATATATATATATATATATATATATATATATATATATATATATATATATATTAGAGATGCGCGGATAGGCAATTATTTCATCCGCAACCGCATCACAAAAGTCGTCAACCATCCGCCATCCACCCGAACTAACATTTAATCAAAACCGCACCCGCCCGTTGTTATATATCTAATATAGACGATGCAAGGCATTAGTGAGGTTATAAAGCTTTTGCCTGTTAAAGAAAGGAGACTGATCCAATGCAGCAGAGACATTCAATGCGTGCCACGCTGTCACGGCCCAGACGCACACCAGTGCGCAATCATCTGGGAGCCGCGCTGAGCGCACCTCCAAGCGCGCTCGCGCCACTCAAACTGCTGCAGGCAGCTGCGTTCTATCTTGTTTTAACATCCTGTGGCACTCTTCTGGGATCACGGCGGACGAAACTGCTCATGCTCAGGGTGTTTGTGGAGGTTCGGGGTTTTGCACAAATGTGATGCACCATGTTAGATGTCCCGGTTTTGTGACTTGTCGTAGACATAAACAGCGTCGCAGCTCTTGCAAATCACGTAGCCAGCATTACTATCATCCTGATTTACAACCTCATAAAAACGAGTCCACGCTGAACTTTTCTGGCCTTTTTTTACCCTGGTCTTTAGTATTCCCTTTTTTAGTTTGTCGCGTACCACGTTTGCTGCCGGCGTTGCCATCTCTTTTTTTTTTTCTTCTTCTGTTGTGGCATATGCTGCAGGTGCCTGCTCGTTTTTCGTATGTGGGTAACAACATTTAACTATGTATATATATTTACCAATTGGTTTAACTGCCACCCGCCTGAATCTATTTAAAATCTAATTTTTTTTTATTTCAACAGCCCGACTCGACCCGCGGATAAAATCTAATTTTTTTTTATTTCAACCGCCCGACCCGCGGATAATCTGCGGACTCCGCGGTTGTGTCCGCAAACCGTGCATCTCTAATATATATATATATACCGTATTTTCCGCACCATAAGCCGCCCTGGGTTATAAGCCGCGCCTTCAATGAACGGCATATTTCAAAACTTTGTCCACCTATAAGCCGCCCCGTGTTATAAGCCGCATCTAACTGCGCTAAAGGAATGTCAAAAAAACAGTCAGATAGGTCAGTCAAACTTTAATAATATATTAAAAACCAGCGTGATGTGGGCGCGCATGGAGTCGTATATCAACATGGACGGAGCTGCGTGAAAAAAGCCACCCGGCCTCTTCGCGTAAACTTCCCTTAACCACTCGCTCATCTTTTCTTCATCCATCCATCCCTTCGAGTTAGCTTTTATGATGACGCCGGCTGGAAAGGTCTCTTTTGGCAAGGTCTTCCTTTTGAATATCACCATGGGTGGAAGTTTCTGGCCATTAGCATGGCAAGCTAGAACCACAGTGAAGGATGACTTCTCATTCCCTGTGGTGCGAATATTCACCGTACGTGCTCCCGTTGTATCCACAGTGCGGTTCACAGGAATATCAAAAGTCAGTGGAACCTCGTCCATGTTGATAATGTTCTCTGGCCGGATCTTTTTTTCAGCTATCTTGTTTTTACAATATGCACGGAAAGTAGCCAGCTTTTCTTGAAAGTCTTTAGGCAGTTGCTGTGAAATAGTAGTCCGTGTGCGGATGGAGAGATTGCGTCTTTTCATGAACCGGAAACCTGTCGCTTAGTAGGAGCCATTTTGTGGTCTTTACAGATGTAAACACACAAAGGAAATGAAACGTAATATCCGCGCGCTTCTTCTTCTTCTACGGGGGCGGGTGGTTGCTTACAGTAGAAGAAGAAGCGCTTCCTGTTCTATGGGGGCGGGTGCTTACCTTGGCGGTTGCTTGCGTAGAAGAAGAAGCACTTCCTCTTCTACGGGGAAAAAAGATGGCGGCTGTTTACCGTAGTTGCGAGACCGAAACTTTATGAAAATGAATCTTAATATTAATCCATATATAAAGCGCACCGGGTTATAAGCCGCACTGTCAGCTTTTGAGTAAATTTGTGGTTTTTAGGTGTGGCTAATAGTGCGGAAAATACGGTGTATATATATATATATATATATACATACATACATATATATACACATAAAGGGAGTAATCACTTTGTTTTCATCCATTTGTTCTTCATTTCTTTGTTGTGCATTTTCTCTTTTCAAGAAGTTCTGATGTTGTCCTTGGTCTACCAGTACGCGTGTCTTTGACAACCTTCCCACGTTGTTTGGACTTTCTCCACATTTTATTACCAGCTGACGGTCAACAATCCCCATCTTTTGCAACATTGGACCTCCTTGAAGAAGTGTGATCCTCCTCTCCTTTGTTCAATGGACATCTCTGGTGTTGGAGCCATGATTCGTGTCAATCCACCGGCCGCAACAGCTCTTCAAGGTGTGAACGCTCCTTTTTAACGGCAGACTAATGGACAGATTCGATCTGGCGCAGGGGTTAGCTTTGGAAATGAACTTTTTAACATCATTTTTTTCCTCATTTCAAAAATGTTTCACTCTGCTTGATCCAAAATTGAAACTGTTACTGACGGCCGCAACTTATTTCCTTGATTTCTTGTGGTGTTTTTAAGGCAGAACGTTGCCATTTGACATGGCTGTAGTTGTGTGTCATGTCTGTTGTGGTGTTTAGTTGCACTAGCTTAGCATGCATTGAGCTGTATTGGATTGTTTTGAACATTTTAACGCACAGCATGAATTCAAGTGGACTCGGTCCGCATCATTCATGGTTTCTGTATGCGACCCTTGCTGGGGAAAAGTTGGACTCCCCTGATTTGTTACCAAATAAACACTGGATCAACTAGTTTCTGATTGGCTTAAAGAGCTTGTTATTGTTTTTGTACTTTGACCTTGTTTCCTGTTAACCTCCTGTGTTTGTCAAGAAACATTTCAAGCTACACCTTTGTCCCTTTGTTCTAACTCTCACTGTACAAAGGACTCTGCAGCCACAACATTACTTTCAGTTTCACTTTGACTTGCCTTACTGTAAGAGCAGAATCATTTGTCAAGTAATGTTCAATTTGGAATTAAATAAATGGAACGATACATAGGACAAAGCCTGTGTGTGTGTGTGTGATATCGAACCGATACCATGTGACTACAGAGACAATGTTGCAAATGCCGAAAAACAGCACAAATGTTTCAGGCAAAGAAAAAATATATATACTTTATACAATATAAGATGACGTCAGCATAATAATACAACGACAGTTTATTTTGTTTTACTGTAGCAGATGGTCTTGAACGAGGTCTAATTGGGTATCTAAAGGTCATGTCCTGATGCTAATTCTTCTTCCAGTGAAAGTCTCCTCATTCTCCGTCTTCCTTCCAATCTCTTCACACCAGCAAAACTTTGCCTCTTGGAGCGGACAACTAACTAGAAACTTCTTCAGGTAGTTTTCATCACTCTTTAATCTTGACCAGCTAACTGCTATGAGATAACTGTCACCCTTAATTATGATGTATAATATTTGTGTTTCATAACATGATGTTTGTCATGAGGTCGTTATACTTTCTAGGGATGCCACCATTCATCGATTAAATCCATCAGAAAAATGCTTTGATTCATATTATATTGCTTCGATTAATCGTTTAATGAGTGCAACTCACAGAAATTGATCAATTACGACCACATAAAAGAAGGTAAAACCAGTTAAATAGATGGTAAAAGGTAAAGGAAAGTAATGCAACTAAAATAGAAGGTACAAGAAGCTAAGTAGAACAAGCTAAATATAAGGTAAATTAGAGGTGAACAAGTTAAATGGAAGGACAAATAAGTTAAATAGAAGGTAGAAGAAAAAAAGGTAAACAAGTTGAAAAGGTAATGGTAGTAGGGCTGCAGCTAGCGATTATTTTTCTATCGATTAATCTATAGATTATTTTTTTCGATTAATCGGTTAATCTATAGATTATTTTTTTCGATTAATCTATAGATTATTTTTCCTTTTACCGATTTTTTTTTATTTATTTAAAATGAAGAGGAAAAAATAAATGTAGGCCAGTTTTTTCAAAAGGCATGGCTTTTATTTACAAAAAAAAAAGTATGGCCACTAGTCAGTCAACATTGACAACAACATGACAAAATATTCCGTAACAATGTAAACATTTAAAACTTTTAACATTTAACAAAATTAAAAGTAGCTTATTTGCTTTTTAATGTGCAAATATAAAAGTAAACATCCAGTGCAAATCTTAATATTCTGGAATAGTATAAGCATTTCAAAAGTAAAAGTATTGCTTATTTTGCTTTAAAATGTGCAAAAATAAAGATAAACATCCAATACAAAAAAGTGCAAAACGGAAATATTCTGTAACAAGTGTAAACATTTCAACAAAAGTAAAAGTATTGCTTATTTGCTAAAATGTGCAAAAATAAAGCTAAACATCCAATACAAAAAAGTGTACAGTGTAAACATTTCAACAAAAGTAAAAGTATTGCTTATTTTGCTTAATAACACAACAATGATAGTATGATTAAAGTGAAAGTTAATTGTTGGTTTGTACATAGTATATGTAACTGTTAATGTTGTAAAAGGTATTTGCACAACTAATTAACGTTAGCGTTTGTGACACGTCTTGTGCCGTGGGGTTCTTTCAGGACCGACAGACTGAACGCCAGACGGCTTTGCCAGGTTTACAATCTTTTAATTTTACACAAAGTCTTTTCTCTTCCAACTGCGCGGATCGCGCACCTGGGCACGATTGCGGCGTCGCTCCCGGCGCGCCCCGCCTCGCCGCTCGCTCGCCGCCGCCGCCTCTCCACAGCGTTAAAGAGGAGCGCGTCTTTGTAAACACTGAACAGGCACGCCAAACGCGCCTCTCAGAGCGAAACGGTGCTTTAGTTTATGAATTTACAACGCAGATACAAATGACACATTCATGTTTTTGTGTAATAATGACAACGTATACGCACGCGGACGATTGACTTGTTGATGGTGATGGCAAGAACGCTGTCGGGGGTTTTCTTTTCAAATGTTCGTTCATAGCCGTTGTGCTGCTATGATAGGCCGTTTCCGCTCGACACAGTGTGCATACAACAACATTATTAGGCCGTTTATTGAAATACTCCCACACTTTTGACGACTTTTGACGTGCTTTTTTCCCCTCGCTCGCATCGTCTGCTTTGCGCTCCGCCATGACAGTAAAGTAGTGTGACGTAAATATGTGACGCGCCGACGCACAAAAACGGCGTCGACGTATTTACGTAACCGATGACGTCGACTACGTCGACGCGTCGTTTCAGCCTTAAATGGTAGGTAGGTCTTTATTGTCATTGCACAAGTACAACGAAACGTTGTTTTCAGCACAAACTTGTTCAAGATGAGACAAACAAACAGTGTACAGGGTTACAGAACAGGAACGCTGATGGGTCACCACAAGGCGCCCTGCGAAAGATGAGAAAAGGGTCAACTCTGGGGAAGGATGAGTAGAAAATACAATCCAGATTAGGCTCCTAAGGGGGCCCAGTCTGGAGTGGGAATAAACCTCCATAGCAAAGAACATATACATATTACAACATACATCTCCAGACTTGCAACAGAAGGGTGTCAGAGTTTGTAGGTGCCGAACCCCAAGATGCAGAGAAGGCGGAAGGCATTGTACGAGAAAACATGATTTAATTAAACACTAAGGCAAAACAACAAACGAAAGGGTAACAACAAAAGGTGCGCACAAGGCGGAGAACAAACTTGGTTATGAACTAAAATAGCACAGAGGCTAACTTTGGACAAGAAACAAAAACACTTACTGTGAGACGAAGGAACTAGGACATGAGCAGAGTGAAACCAAAAGTAGACAGAGCTACAACGACAAGTGTTAAGACAGGTAGTTATGAATATGACAATGACAATGACAATAATCCAGCCCTGACTGGAGGAGAAGGCAGGTTTAAATAGCAGCTGGCTGATTGACACCAGGTGTGGCCAGTTGCCAATCAGCCACAGCTGAGGGGAAGCAGCACTCAGGGAGACAATCAGGAAATGAAGACAAAATAAAAGCGCTGACAGGAAACTAAGACAAACACAGAGAAAAAACTAAAACACAGTCAAATTGTCAGGGACAAGCCTGACAAAGGGGGGTAGTGGGGGCTACGGTGGCAGGTTGCAGCTCTTCAGGCGCTGCCCATCCGTCCATCACCCCTAAGGGATTTGTGTCAAGGGCGTTGGCTGGGTGGGTGGGTATGTATGTGTGTGTGTAAGCCTGCCGCTTATTTGTGAGAAAGTCCTTCAGAGGCCTTCTGTGACCTTGCTCTCCTTTATACTTCCTGTTATTTTACTCAATTATAAACTTTGACAAAATACTATAAACATGTGTGTCAATAAAGTAAATGCAAACTATGAAACAAAAGAGTAAAATACTGAAAAGTAGGGTTAGGGTCTCAGTCAAATGACATCAAAAAATACTTTAATACACTGAAAGTGCAATTCTGTCTGTAAACTGTCGCTTTGAGTATAGTTTGGGCTGACAACAAATGACAATCGTTATGTATAAATTACAACATAAAATCTATAAACAGACTGAACATTTGATGATCAATTAACTCTTGTGTGGTGTTCATATTGTTGTTACTCAGCCAGTGTTTGTGGGTCTGATGGACCTCTTGCCTTTTGTGGCTTTTTATGCCTCACAATCAAACACTTTTGTGTTAAAATACTGAACAGATGTTTACCTTATCCCAAAAAACATCTGTAATGAAGTGCTTGGAGAGGCTGGTAAAGGAATACATTGTCTCCAGACTTCCCCCCACATTCGATCCATACCAGTTTGCTTATCGCCCTAACCGCTCCACAGAGGACGCCATCTCCTCTGCACTCCACCTGAGCTTAGAACATCTGGAAGGAGAGGACACACACGTGCGCATGTTGTTCCTGGACTTCAGCTCAGCATTCAACACCATCATCATGGTGCGCAAACCTTGGATTCAGTGCCCCCCCTTGCAACTGGCTGCTTGACTTCCTCACAGACAGACCCCAATCTGTGAGAGTGGGCAACAACACCTCCAGTGCCATCTCCCTGAGCACCGGCTCCCCCCAGGGCTGCGTCCTGAGTCCACTGCTGTTCACCTTGATGACTCATGACTGCTGTGAAGAACACGACAGTAGTGGGCCTCATCCGTGACAACAACCACATGGACTACAGGGAGGAGGTGAAACATGGTGCAGAACCAACAACCTGGTCCTGAATGTCAACAAGACCAAGGAGATCATGGTTGACCTCAGGAAGCACCAGTCCAGCCACGCTCCACTCTACATCAACGGCACAGCAGTGGAGATAGTAAGCAGCACCAAGTTCCTGGGGGTGCAGATAACTGAAAATATAACCTGCTCCCTACACACTTTTTGCGTGGGATGAAAAGAGCACAGCTCTCTCAGCACATTCTACAGAGGCACTATAGAGAGACACTGCATCTCTGTCTGGACTGGAGCCTGCAATGCCTCAGACTGGAAGTCTCTCCAGAGAGTGGTGAGGACGGCGGAAAAGATCATCAGGACTCCTCTTCCTCCTATCCAGGAGATGGCAAAAAGCCGCTGCCTGACCAGGGCTCAGACAATCTGCAGAGACTCCTCCCACCCCCACCAAGGACTGTTTTCACTGCTGGACTCTAGAAAGAGGTTCCGCAGCCTTCGTAGCAGAACCTCCAGGTTCTGTAACAGCTTCTTCCCTCAGGCCGTAAGACTCTTGAACGCATCATAATTAAATGATCCCCTCAATTTACCCCAAAAATGGATTAAGTGGCTGGAATATAAAGACAATACAACATACATCCATAAACGTGGATGCATATGCAAAAGTGCAATATATTTATCTGTACAGTAATCTATTTATTTACATCTACACCTTATTGCTCTTTTATCCTGCACTACCATGAACTAATGCAACAACATTTTATTCTTATCTGTACTGTAAAGTTCACATTTCAATGACAATAAAAGGAAGTCAAAGTCTAAGTTTCACGTCATCCTTCAGTGTTTGCCAGTAAATAATTCATCTATGCCCTAAATTGTCTCTTTGTCCCGCTTGGTTTAGTCATGTGATTCTGACGGTAAGAAGGACTTGGCAACCACAACCATGCTTTACCTTTTACTGTGTAAGACCTCTCATAAGGACAAGCGGTAGAAAATTGATGGATGGATGGATGGATAGTATTCTAAAGACTGAAACCAAGAGAGGAGATTTTTACTTTGACTTTCGTTTCACGTCATCCTTCAGTGTTTACCAGGAAATACTTCAGCTACGCCCTAAATGATCTCTTTCTTTGTTCTTGTTTTTATTCATGTGATTCTGATGTAAAAAGGAGTTGGCAACCACAACCATGCTTTACCTTTTACTGTGTAAGACCTCTCATAAGGACAAGCGGTAGCAAATGGATGGATGGATGGACGTGTCATAAGAGCAGTATTTTTGTGCACAATACAGGAGACATTTTGTCAGCAGATGGAAGCAAATAAATGTACCGATACATAAAAGGACAAAACCTGTGTGTGTGATATCGATTTGATAACAATTTGCTACAGGGACAGTATTGCTGATACCACAAGTATTTCAGGCAAACAAAAAATGTGTGTCATCAACGCATTTTTACAATATTTTATACATTATTTGCAAAATATAGTCAATGGTGCAAAATAACTAAAAGAAAACATATTATTGTTTCCTATTTACATCATTGGCGTTTGCCCCCGTCCCTGTAAACAATGTAACAATATATAAATATAGAGAATATAAAAAATATAAATATAGAGAATATAAATATAGAACATATAAATATAGAGAATATAAATATATAAGTATAGAAAATATATAAGTATATAAATATAGAGAATATAAATATATAAGTATAGAAAATATAAATATAGAACATATAAATATAGAGAATATAAATATATAAGTATAGAAAATAGAAATATATAAGTATAGAAAATATATAAGTATATAAATATAGAGAATATAAATATATAAGTATAGAAAATAGAAATATAGAGGATAGAAATAGCAAAGTATCATGCAGCTATACCGACACTTCCTGGTATTGGCCATATCTGCGTCTGCGTTGCCAGACGTACGATAATCTGTGTAATTTTATGACTATTTCAGACCCTCATTGAAACAATCCATCCATTTTCTACCGTTTATTCCCTTCTGGGTCGCGGGGGGGCGCTTGGAGCCTATCTCAGCTACAATCGGGCGGAAGGCGGCGTGTATTGAAACAATCGTTAAAATAAATGCAATAACACAATAATTGTAAGTGTTCGACACATGGCTATTAGCAAACACAAACATGATATTAGCAAACACAAACATGATATTAGCAAACACAAACATGACATTAGCAAACACAAACATGACATTAGCAAACACAAACATGACATTAGCAAACACAAACATGACATTAGCAAACACAAACATGACATTAGCAAACACAAACATGATATTAGCAAACACAAACATGACATTAGCAAACACAAACATGATATTAGCAAACACAAACATGATATTAGCAAACACAAACATGATATTAGCAAACACAAACATGACATTAGCAAACACAAACATGATATTAGCAAACACAAACATGACATTAGCAAACAAACATGATATTAGCAAACACAAACATGACATTAGCAAACACAAACATGATATTAGCAAACACAAACATGACATTAGCAAACAAACATGACATTAGCAAACACAAACATGATATTAGCAAACACAAACATGATATTAGCAAACACAAACATGACATTAGCAAACACAAACATGATATTAGCAAACACAAACATGACATTAGCAAACACAAACATGATATTAGCAAACACAAACATGACATTAGCAAACAAACATGATATTAGCAAACACAAACATGATATTAGCAAACACAAACATGACATTAGCAAACACAAACATGATATTAGCAAACACAAACATGACATTAGCAAACAAACATGACATTAGCAAACACAAACATGATATTAGCAAACACAAACATGATATTAGCAAACACAAACATGATATTAGCAAACACAAACATGATACTAGCAAACACAAACATGATATTAGCAAACACAAACATGACATTAGCAAACACAAACATGATATTAGCAAACACAAACATGACATTAGCAAACAAACATGACATTAGCAAACACAAACATGATATTAGCAAACACAAACATGATATTAGCAAACACAAACATGATATTAGCAAACACAAACATGACATTAGCAAACAAACATGACATTAGCAAACACAAACATGATATTAGCAAACACAAACATGATATTAGCAAACACAAACATGATATTAGCAAACACAAACATGATATTAGCAAACACAAACATGACATTAGCAAACACAAACATGATATTAGCAAACACAAACATGATATTAGCAAACACAAACATGATATTAGCAAACACAAACATGACATTAGCAAACACAAACATGATATTAGCAAACACAAACATGACATTAGCAAACAAACATGATATTAGCAAACACAAACATGACATTAGCAAACACAAACATGATATTAGCAAACACAAACATGACATTAGCAAACAAACATGACATTAGCAAACACAAACATGATATTAGCAAACACAAACATGATATTAGCAAACACAAACATGACATTAGCAAACACAAACATGATATTAGCAAACACAAACATGACATTAGCAAACAAACATGACATTAGCAAACACAAACATGATATTAGCAAACACAAACATGATATTAGCAAACACAAACATGACATTAGCAAACAAACATGACATTAGCAAACACAAACATGATACTAGCAAACACAAACATGATATTAGCAAATACAAACATGATATTAGCAAACACAAACATATTAGCAAACACAAACATGATATTAGCAAACACAAACATGATATTAGCAAACACAAACATGACATTAGCAAACAAACATGACATTAGCAAACACAAACATGATACTAGCAAACACAAACATGATATTAGCAAACACAAACATGATATTAGCAAACACAAACATGACATTAGCAAACACAAACATGACATTAGCAAACACAAACATGATATTAGCAAACACAAACATGATATTAGCAAACACAAACTCACGTGACTCTTTACAGACTGGTGGGGAGCTTCTTTTGCCGACATTATGGGTTTATTAAGAGATAAACCTGCATTAAAAGTATTCTGTGGTAATGTTTGTACTGTAACGGGTGGTCTGGCGCAAGGTTTAATTTGGTATGTACGATAATATTCCTCAAAACATGGCAATATAAGCGTCTGTTGCGATAATGTGTCATTTCCCATCTGGCAACTTCATGTGCTGGGACTATAAAGGAGTGAAGAAGCAGAAGAAAGGCACCATTAGAATAAAAGAAGTGAAAGAAGGAAGAAGAAGAAGAAGAACATGCTGGCAGTAAATGTGAGTCACTAAGGTAACATTATTTAACAAATGCATTTTAAACGCTTGACTTGACTTTTGTTGTGGCGTCGTCGTGCTTTTTGACTTTGTTAATGTTGCAATCTTCACTACTATTTGTATAACTGACATGTTCAACGTTGACCAATATAGTTTCACTTCCACTGCGGAGAACGTTCATGTTTTTAGACCCACCTTTTTGATTTGGCTTTTACCTGATAGTAATTATTATTATTACTGAAGTCATTTGTATTTTACTTTTTATCCTATTAGTTATGCAGGATTTTATTTAGCTATATTATATTATTTACTGTGTGTATATATATATATATATAATATATATATATATCTTAATAAGGTTATCCAAAAAATAGTGCTCGATACCGTAGTAGAGCGCAATATATGTATGTGTGGGGAAAAATCACAAGACTACTAGAGTCATTGAACTTCCGGTTCCGGTTCACCGTGCGTGACTGCTCGCTGTTTCGAAAAAGCTAAGTATCGTTCTATTTGTGTGCTTTTAAATTGTTCTGCAGCTTTCTTTATTACTTTCTCAACATATTTAGTAGTACTATTTAACTTGCAAATCACCCCGATCTCTGTCTCTCCACCCCTCCCGCAGCTAGCTAGCAGCTAGCTGCTAAGCTAACGAAGCTAGCGCGGAGAAAGGCGTCGCCGGGCGCCGGTCAGAAGGAGTCTACTCCTGCACACCGTGACCAGGACTTCTCGGAAGACAGCAGGAACTTCACTCGGTGACAGAAAACACCGTGAGTATGGCTTCCTGCGCGTCTTGCACCTCACTCACGGAGAGGCTGGCTCTGCTAGAGGGCCGTGTCCGCCAGTTAGAGCAGAGTAATCTCGTAACTTTAGATGTTGCGGACACATCTGCTAGCGTTAGCTGTAGCGAGCTAACTAGCCCAGCCTGTAGCAGTCCTAAGCGGCCTACAAGCTACGGTGTACCGGTTGAGACACATAATAGATTTAGCTCTTTAGCTAGTCCTACACCCCAGTCTACCGGGCACCACACCTTAGTCATAGGGGACTCCATCACCCGAAACATAAAGCTTAGCAAACCAGCCACAATTAAGTGCATCCCGGGGGCCCGAGCACCTGACATAGAGGCTAATCTTAGGGAGCTAACTCGCAACAGGCCTAGTAAACACGTACGACAGGCTAATCGCACCACTAGTTATGCGAATATAGTTGTACACGTTGGCTCCAATGACACTAGAATGAGACAGTCAGAGATTACAAAGAGAAACATAGCCAGGACTTGTGATCTCGCTAGAAAGATGTCCAGGCATCGAGTAATTGTCTCTGGCCCCCTGCCTGCGAGAGGCAATGATGAGAGATATAGCAGATTAGTCTCGCTTAACAAGTGGCTGGCTAGCTTCTGTAGACAACAGGGACTAACGTTTATTGATAATTGGCCCTCTTTCTGGGGCAAACCAGGCTTGCTGATGAGGGACGGCCTTCACCCTAACCAGGAAGGCGCCATCATCCTGTCTAAGAATATAGACTACTGTTTAAGTCACATTTGACTAACTACACTAGAGCAAGCCCGGTCACAGGCAATTACAGAGCCTGCTAGTCCGGGTGAGGAGTCAGTTAAGCTAGAACTAGCCAGCACCAGGCTGGATAATTCCTGTACGCATAGCAATTTTCTTAGAATAACACACAACTCTCATAATGTGTTTTCTGTTGTGAATGTGTCCGGGGTAGATATGCATTCTACTGAGGTGGCAAATCATGATGCGTTCAGTCGATCGCAGCATCAAGCAAACAATCTGAAAATTCCCGTCGTATCAATTCCTAGATATGGTCGAAACTATTTAAAGTGCACTACGTATAATAAACGCAACATTATTAATATTTCTACTACGGATAATTTAAACAAAAACTCGTCAAAACAGCCCAATACTTATAATATGGGCTTTTTAAACATAAGATCATTGTCTCCCAAAACGTTATTAGTTAATGAGGTCATTAGAGACAACAATCTTAACGTCATTGGTCTTAGCAAAACCTGGCTCAAACCAGACGAATTTTTTGCGCTAAATGAGGCATCTCCTCCTAACTATACGAATGCGCATATTGCCCGTCCCCTTAAAAGGGGTGGGGGGGTCGCACTAATATACAATGAAAACTTTAACCTTACTCCTAACCTAAATAATAAATACAAATCGTTTGAGGTGCTTACTATGAGGTCTGTCGCACCGCTGCCTCTCGATATGGCTGTTATCTACCGCCCCCCAGGGTCCTACTCGGACTTTATTAATGAATTCTCAGAGTTCGTTGCTGATCTAGTGACGCACGCAGACAATATAATCATAATGGGGGACTTTAATATCCATATGAATACCCCATCGGACCCTCAGTGCGTGGCGCTCCAGACTATAATTGATAGCTGTGGTCTTACACAAATAATAAATGAACCTACGCATCGCAACGGCAATACGATAGATCTAGTGCTGGTCAGGGGTGTCACCACCTCCAAAGTTATGGTACTCCCGTATACTAAAGTAATGTCCGATCATTACCTTATAAAATTCGAAGTTCTGACTCATTGTCGACAAACTAATAATAATAATAACTGCTATAGCAGCCGCAACATTAATGCCGCCACAACGATGACTCTTGCTGACCTACTGCCTTCGGTAATGGCACCATTCCCAAATTATGTCGGCTCTATTGATAACCTCACTAACAACTTTGACAATGCCCTGTGCAAAACCATTGATAGTATAGCACCGCTAAAACAAAAAAGGGCCCCTAAAAGGCGCACCCCATGGTTTACAGAGGAAACCAGAGCTCATAAATTATCATGTAGAAAGTATATATATATATATATATATATATATATATATATCTACATATATATACATACATATATGTATGTGTATATATGTATGTATGTATGTATGTGTGTGTGTGTGTGTGTGTGTTTATATATAGTGCAGGGGTCAGCAACCTTTACCAGTCAAAGAGCCATTTTGACCAGTTTCACAAATTATAGAAAACAACGGGAGCCGCGAAAATTGTTTGTAATTTTAAGTGAAATAACACTGCATACAAAGTTGTTGTTTTTTTGCTTTGTATAAACCAGGGGTCTCAGAGACGCTGCCCACTCCTTTATACATACTTGCCAACCCTCCCGGATTTTCCGGGAGACTCCCGAAATTCAGCGCCTCTCCCGAAAACCTCCCGGGACAAATTTTCTCCCGAAAAACTCCCGAAATTCAGGCGGACCTGAGTGACGTGTTGACAACACACAACAACAGTGTCTACCGTAAAGCAGTTCGTCTGCCGTAAACAGCAATGTTGTGACACTTTTAAACAGGACAATACTGCCATCTACTGTACATGCATATGTGACCCACCCATAATGTGTCACATTTTTGTGTTGATTTATTTAGTTTATTTTGTGGTTTGAATTCGTTTTTGGAGCTGTCATTACACATTTATCAGTATTCACATTGGTCAGTAGGGGGCAGTAGGGCGTTTCTTCCCAATTGAATGCTATCACCTGCAGACCGGAAGTGTCTTGTCATTCTGATGAGCGCGACCAGTCTGTGAACAATTGAAATGTCCTGTGTGCTTTTTCCTCCTGTATAACAGGTTAGTTTTGGTGAATCAACTCACTGAATAATATCCATGTGATCTTTATAAGTTTAAGTACACATTCTGATGGTGGAGCCTAACTCTAAAGTGTTTGTGAGTTGTAGTTTGTAAATGAACACTGAAATTCAATTATTTATTTTATTTATATATATAAATATATATATATATATATATATATATAGCTAGAATTCACTGAAAGTCAAGTATTTCTTACATATATATATATATATATATATATATATATATATATCTTAACCACGCCCCCACCCTTCACCTCCCGAAATCGGAGGTCTCAAGGTTGGCAAGTATGCCTTTATATGGAATTTGAAAGCTGGTGCGGTGCGCGGGTTTTAATTGAATGACACGGCGTGGCGCAGTGGGAGAGTGGCCGTGCGCGACCCGAGGGTCCCTGGTTCAATCCCCACCTAGTACCAACCTCGTTGTGTCCTGAGCAAGACACTTCACCCTTGCTCCTGATGGGTGCTGGTTAGCGCCTTGCATGGCAGCTCCCTCCATCAGTGTGTGAATGTGTGTGTGAATGGGTAAATGTGGAAGTAGTGTCAAAGCGCTTTGAGTACCTTCAAGGTAGAAAAGCGCTATACAAGTACAACCCATTTATCATTTATTTATTTACTTGTCAGCGTCATGCATGCCGTGATGGTACAGCATTTAGCGCCCAATACAACCAGCGTGCCTGATTGGCCACACGTTGAATGGGGCTTCCGCTTTAACACGCAGGTGATTGCAAGACATACTTGGTCAACAACCACACAGGTTACACTGACGGTGGCGGTATAAAAAACTTTAACACTCTTACTAATAATGCGCCACACTGTGAACCCACACCAAACAAGAATGACAAACACATTTCGGGAGAACATCTGCACCTTAACACAACATAAACACAACAGAACAAATACCCAGAATCCCATGCAGCCCTAACTCTTCCGGGCTACATTATACACCCCTGCTACCAAACCCCGCCCACCTCAACCGACGCACAGAGAGGGGGGGGCAGGGTTGGGGTGGGGGCGGGGTTTGGTGGTAGCACGGGTGTATAATGTAGCCCGGAAGAGTCAGGGCTGCATGGGATTCTATATATATATACATATATATATATATATATATATATATATATATATATATATGTATATATATCATTTATACACACATGTGTGTGTGTATGTGTATATAGCCAGTAAAAAGCCATCAATCTGTCAATCCTTTCCATGTCCGGGCCAGGTAAGGTTCCCCGTGTTGAGTCAAATTAAGCCGCAGGCTCCACTCCTGGTGGTGATATATATATTGATATATATGTATATATATACACGTGTGTGCGTGTGTATATATATATATATACACATATATATGTGTATATATGTGTGTGTGTGTATATATATACACATATGTGTATGTGTGTATATATATACATATATTTATATATAAGTATGTATATATATAAGTATATATATATAAATATATATATATTTTTAAATGTATTTTCTATTTTATTGTTTATTTCTACACATGCTTCTTACTATTTTACAAGTTGTATTATTTTTATTTTCCAACGTTCCTCAGATGATCCATCTGCCTCAGGGGTTATGGGCCGTGCTTTGTGTCAGGGTCATGGTGGCCATGGTCTGATGACCTCCTGGTGCAGATGTGATAGTGTTTACTCACCTGGCTCCTCTGTACTCAGCCATGCAATCATTGGTCCATATAGTTGCATATGTGTGTATGTTGTGTGTGTTTGTGTTTGGTATGTGTGTCCGTGCGTACGTACGTGATAATGGGGAATATGGGTCACCGGGGTATTGTTTTTAACTTTGCATTTCTTTTATGTATGAAAAGTGCTTTATAAATAAAGCTTGATTTGATTTGACTTTTCATTCAATGACTCTTTTAACTTTCAACAGAGAGGATTCTTCTTCCAGTGAAAGTCTCCTCATTCTCCGTCTGCCTTCCAATCTCTTCACACCAGCAAAAGTTTGCCTCTTGGAGCGGACAACTAACTAGAAACTTCTTCAGGTAGTTTTCATCACTCTTTAATCTTGACCAGCTAACTGCTATGAGATAACTGTCACCCTTAATTATGATGTATAATATTTGTGTTTCATAACATGATGTTTGTCATGAGGTCATTATACTTTCTAGTGATGCAACCATTAATCAAAGTTCAAGTTCAAGGTCATATTTCTTTCTTTGTACCCGAAGGTAGAAAGAAGCTTTGATTCATATTCTTTTGCTTTGATTAATAGTTTGAGTGTAACTAATAAAAATTGGTAAGGAAAAGTAGAACAACTTAAATGTAAGGTACATTTAAAAAAAAAGTTGAATTGATGGTAAAATATGGTTTTATACATATGAAGGAAACTTCATATGTATAAACTTGTTCCTTGAAATACACATTGAGGCTTTGAAGTGTTTTTTTCTCTCGTATCGTTTTTGGCACCATAAGCGAAACCAATAACAAAGGAAAGACCACACAGCATTGACATAATGTCTCTCAAATAAAAGCAAACTAAAGAGTCAAATACTGAAAAGTAGGGTTTGGGTTCAATCAAATGAATAGATCAAAATGACAAATGACCTTTTATTGCTTGTATTTTGACAAAGTGACTTCTTCCCGGAAGTGAGAACCAGCTGCACAACAGTCAAGATGTCTGTTGTGCAGCAAGCAGCGTGGGAACTATCTGACTAAAAGGGAACTAGATCTTCCTGGAAAAAGCAGATGCCAGCATCAAATCCAGCTGTGCAATGGAATAGATCCTTATACTTTGGTTCTGTCGATCTGACGTGATTCTACACGACAGAACAGGTGAAAACTCTGAAAATAATGGAGGTCCACAACTTATTTGTGTGTGACTGGGTCAAGGAAATTGGTATCTGGACTCTCCCGGATAAATATGCATCCTTGTTGCTCGGCTAAGCTTGCATTTTATGATAGGACTTGCGAGGAACGCGTCCATGTAGACCAACTAGTGCACCAGTCAGCTCCACACCCTCGACTGCTTATCCATTTAACAAAGTAACAATTACTCAATCATCGCCATATTTGATTTTGGTCCTGTTGTCATATGTGGCCTGACACGTTTGTCGTTCCATCCATCCATCCATCCATCAATCTTCTTCCGCTTATCCAAGGTCGGGTCACGGGGGCAGCAGCCTAAGCAGGGAAGCCCAAACTCTCCCCATCCAGCCACGTGGTCCAGCTCCTCCCGGGGGATCCCGAGGCGTTCCCAGGCCAGCCGGGAGACATAGTTTGGGCGGCATGGCGTAGTGGGTAGAGCAACCGTGCCAGAAACCTGAGGGTTGCAGGTTCGCTCCCCGCCTCTTACCATCCAAAAATCGCTGCCGTTGTGTCCTTGGGCGGGACACTTCACCCTTTGCCCCCGGTGCCACTCACACCGGTGAATTGAATGATGAATGATAGGTGGTGGTCGGAGGGGCCGTTGGCGCAAATTGCAGCCACGCTTCCGTCAGTCTACCCCAGGGCAGCTGTGGCTATGAAAGTAGCTTACCACCACCAGGTGTGAATGATTGATAGGTTCTACATGTAAAGCGACTTTGGGTACTTAGAAAAGCGCTATATAAATCCCAGTTATTATAGTCTTCCCAACGTGTCCTGGGTCTTCCCCGTGGCCTCCTACCGGTCGGACGTGCCCTAAACACCTCCCTAGGGAGGCGATTGGGTGGCATCTTGACCAGATGCCCGAACCACCTCATCTGGCTCCTCTCCATGTGGAGGAGCAGCGGCTTTACTTTGAGCTCCCCCCGGATGGCAGAGCTTCTCACCCTATCTCTAAGGGAGAGACCCGCCACCCGGCGGAGGAAACTCATTTGGGCCGCTTGTACCCGTGATCTTGTCCTTTCGGTCATAACCCAAAGCTCATGACCATAGGTGAGGATGGGAACGTAGATCGACAGGTAAATTGAGAGCTTTGCCTTCCGGCTCAGCTCCTTCTTCACCACAACGGATCGATACAACGTCCGCATTACTGAAGACGCCACACCGATCCGCCTGTCGATCTCACCATCCACTCTTCCCTCACTCGTGAACAAGACTCTGAGGTACTTGAACTCCTCCACTTGGGGCAGGGTCTCCTCCGCAACCCGGAGATGGCACTCCACCCTTTTCCGGGCGAGAACCATGGACTCGGACTCGGACGTGCTGATTCCCATCCCAGTCGCTTCACACTCGGCTGCGAACCGATCCAGTGAGAGCTGAAGATCCTGGCCAGATGAAGCCATCAGGACCACATCATGTTTAAAAAGCAGAGACCTAATCCTGCAGCCACCAAACCGGATCCCCTCAACGCCTTGACTGCGCCTAGAAATTCTGTCCATAAAAGTTATGAACAGTATTTTATTTTCTGACACGTTTGTCTACAAAATAATCAAGAGGGGAGACGTAGAAGTATTTTATCTGACAAAGTATCATTCACTCTGACCTTCTGGTTTCTATTTGTTGAAAAAACAAATAATATCAAGATAATACTTTCATGGTAAATACTAAACGAGTAAAGTATATTAAAGTGGATCAAACTTTTAACGATGCGGTAAACTTGCGCCTTCTTCAACTCTGCTCCCTTGACACTTTGTCGTCGTGGTTTCCTAAATTGTCGCACTTTCACACCCTTCTTGAAGACACTTGGGTGAGAATGTTTGCTACAGCAGAATACAACGCAGGCATTGGTGCCGAGTAGCCATTGAGAACAGACGCTGCTCGACCACCACGTGTGTTCAATGAGCTGGACCTCATCTCATTCAAATACAATTAATACACTGAAAGTGCAATTCTGGCTATAACCTGTCGCTTTAAGTATAGTTTGGGCTGACAACAAATAACAATCGTTATGTATAAATTACAACATATAATCTATAAACAGACTGTGAACATTTGATGATCAATTAAAATGACGTGGCACACTTACAGCAACCTGCATTACCACCTACCGCCAGCAACAGGCGCTGTTTAACCACAATAATCTAACCCTGGAGCTACATTCTACCAACTTACATGTGGAGGCTAAAATAATACTTTTGACTTTTAAAATGTGTCTCAATTGATTTCAAGAAACACGCTGCACTTAAATACGACGCCATCTTAAAAACAATATGCAATTTGTATATTTTGACCCTCTGAGCTTATCGTTGGACACATCTTGGCATGAGACCAGAGGGCATGAGACCAGACTACAGTAGGATGGAAGTGGGGGGGGGAATAGAACTGAATCTGAAAATCTTGGCATGAGACCAGAGGGCATGAGACCAGAAATCTTGGCATGAGACCAGAGGGCATGAGACCAGACTACAGTAGGATGGAAGTGGGGGGGGAATAGAACTGAATCTGAAAATCTGCAAGTTGAAAATAAAAACCTGTAAGACTTGAATAAAACAAATGACACAAAATACATCAACAATTTTTTTATTTTTTTTTAATGTGCTTTATTTTTTAGTTCAACAACCAATACTTGCTTTAGTGTCCATGCAACCTTTTCTACAATATCAAGTTGTTTTACATTTTCAATACCAAAACTTAGTGTTGTGGCTTCATAGGAAGGTATTGCAGTAGCAGCAAAAGCAGGAACAAAAATCACATACCACGGCAAGCAAGGATAATGTGTGAGTCACAAGTATATAAGGGACAAATGGGACAACAACACGAACATCCTCACATATTACATAAATGTGTCATTATTGATGTATATATAATTGGAATTTACTTCATAAATGTGTCCGAACTTTATTACATAGAAGCCCAGACTTCCCTCTCCCCAGCTATCTCCTCCCAAGGCGTTCCCAGGCCCGCTGGGAGACATAGTCTCTCCAAAGTGTCCTGGGTCTTTCCGGTGGCCTCCTACTGGTCGGATGTGCCTTGAACAACTTTCCACGGAGGTGTCCTACGGGGGCATCCTGACCAAATGTCCGAACTACCTCATCTGGCTCCTCTCCATGTGGAGGAGCACCGGCTTTTCTCTAAGCTCCTCCCAAATGACAGAGCGTCTCACCCTATCTCTAAGGGAGAACCTGGCCACACTACGGTAGAAGCCTTATTTCGACAACCCAAAGCTTGTGACCATAGGTGAGGATAGGAATGTAGATTGAGTGGTAAAGTGAGAGCTTAACTGTCGGGATAAGCTCCCTCTTCATCACACAAGACCGGTGCAGAGTCCGTATCACTGCAGACCGATCCACCTGTCGATCTCACAATCCACTCTACACTCACATTTAAACAAGACCCCAAGGTACTTGAACTCCTCCGCTTGGGGCAGCATCTCATCTGCAAGCAGGCGATGACACTCCACCCTTTTCCGGGTTAAAAGCATTGTCTCAGACTTAGAGGAGAGGTGCTGATTCTCATCGTAGTCGCTTCACACTAAGCTGCGAACCGATCCAATGAGAGTTGAAGATCACACCCAGATGAAGCCAGCAGGACCACATCATCTGCAAAAAGCCAAGAACTACTCCTGCAGCCACCAAAGCAGATCCCTTGCTGTGCCTAGAAATTCTGTCCATAAAAGTTATGAACAGAATTGGTGACAAAGGGCAGCCCTGGCGGATTCCATCCCTCACTGGAAACGGGTCCGACTTATTGCCAGCAATGCGAACCAAGCTCTGACACTGATCATACAGAGAGCCGAATGCTACTATTAAGCGGTCCAATGCCCCATACTCTCTGAGCACTCTGCACAGGATTTACGGAGGGATACAGTCAAAAGCCTTTTCCAAGTCCACATAACACATGTAGACTGGTTGGGCAAATTCCCATGCACCCTCAAGTACCCTGCTGGAGTATAAAGCTGGTCCACAGTTCCACGACCAGGACAAAAACCACACTGCTTCTCTTGAATCCAAGGTTCGACTATCTTGTGTAGCCTCATCCTAAATATACCTGAATAGACATTACCGGGAAGGCTTAGGAGTGTGAGCCCACAATAGTTAGAACACACCCTCTGGTCCTCCTTTTTTAAAGAGAGGAACCACCACCCCAGTCTGCCAATCCAGAGGCCCTGGCCTTATGTCCTTGAAATTATGCAGAGTATTGGCAGGCAAGACAGCCTCACAGCATCCAGAGCCTTAAGGAAATCAGCAAGTATTTTCATTCCCGCACGTCCCCTCTCACTGGTTGAAACTCCAGAGTCGAAGAGGGTCCTGCTCCTGTCGTGAAGTCTGGTTCCAGAACCCTTGCCATTCGTGAAGGTGAGACCGACAACATCCAGTTGGAACTTCTCCACCTCCCACGCAGAGAAGTGGCGTTCTACATCCCTCGAGCTAGCTTCTTTAGCCGAGAACCAGACTGCCACGTTTCACCCGGCCCCTATGGCCCCTCCCGTAAGTGGTGAGCCCATTGGAGGTTTTAGCCCATTTTGCCTCTTGGGGCTGTGTCGATTGGCTCCAACCCCCCCAGGTGGTAGAAAATGGATGGACATGTTTTCTTTTTTAGACTGGAGTGAAGTTCAAGAGTAGAAAACATTTGAATCCAAAATGTTTTTACCCACTTTCAACTCCCCTGAAGACATTTTCATCCTATCTACTCTTTTGAGCTAAAATAGTTTTCTGTGTATCATTGATATATCAATGTTTTTGAAACTAAATGTTTTCAATTAAATATGGCAGATTATGTACAAACATTTACCTCCAAAGGACAACAAAGTCCTCAATATACTTTTGAGGGTTACATGAATCATTTAAATCAGTTTTTAATTCTGTTTTGCAGTCTTTCCGCCACTGCTGAGTTGAGCTAAAGGCCACAAAGAACAAAAGCATCACCATGTCTGAAGAACTCAGGCTGGTTCTGGTGGGAAATACAGGAGTTGGCAAGAGTGCGTCTGGCAACACCATCTTGGGCCGCGAGCACTTCCGGTCAGAGGTCAGCTTCTCCTCGGTGACCCGTACATGTGAGCAGGGAAGCACTGAGCGGCTACTGGACACTCACCAGAAAAGACCAACAAGAGTGAAGGTGGTTGACCTACCAGGCTTCGGGGACACTCACATGAGTGAGGATGAGATAAATACTACGATAGCTAAATGTTTGGCTTTCTGTGCTCCAGGACCACATGCTTTTCTCTTGGTGGTGCCGATAGGCCGTTATACAGATGATGTGAACAAAGCTGCGCTAAATGTAGCCAAGATATTTGGGGAGGAAGCCCTCAAATCTCACACTGTGATTCTTTTTACCAGAGGGGATGAACTTAAGGGGAGGAGCATTGAAGAATACCTGAGAGATGCTCCGGCTGACCTTATAGGTCTGATCAAAAAATGTGGCGGCCGGTACCACTTGTTCAACAATAAAGACCCCGGTAATGTGGAACAGGTTGAACAACTCTTGATGAAAGTGAAGAGGATGGTGGAGAAGACTGAAACTGGGTTTTATACCAATGATATGTTCAGAAAGGCAGAGGCCATCCTTCGGGAGGAGGAGAGGAAGAGCAACATGGGCAGTTTCAATAGTCAGTCTCCACCCACATCTGGGAGAAACCCTCTCCCGTCTTCCCCAACTACATTCTGGGAGAAGCTGAAGAACGTAGTGGCTTCTGCCTTTATAGGCTTAGTTTTGGGGGCAGCGTTTGGCTTTGCTGCCCCCTTAGCAGCTTCAAGCATGGCATGTCTTGTAGGGTCTGCAGCCGTCGCAGCAGCTGCCTCAGGAGCAAAGGCATTAGCAGTCGGGGCGGCGGTCGGTGCAGGTGTGGGTGGCCTCGTTGGCATTAACTGCGGTCTTGATGCTGAGAGTCCAATGGAGGGCGTTAAGGAAACTGCCAAAACGGTCAGCAAAATAGGATGTGTTGCAGTAGGAGCTGGTGCATGTGTCGGGGCTGCTGTGGGTGCAACTGCAGAAATAGTTTCTGTTCTCCGGGGAACATCTTCCAGCACATCAGCAGTTGCATCAGCTGGTGTGACCAGTGCCCCTGTTGCTCAATCACGCATCATACCTGTAGTGAAGACCGTGGCAAAGGCAGCGGCAGGGGTAGCAGCAACAGGGGCAGCAATATCTTTTACATTGAAAATTGGTAAAAGAAAAACTGACAACTTGGAAGAATTGTACGTGGAGGTGGATTTTAATAAAAAGAACCATTGAAACGTCTCAAATTCACCTCCAATGGTTGGATAGTTGACCACAATTTTAATGGCAACCATTGGAGGGAGTTCATACATTATCAAGCCAATATTGCCTTTCATCTTGCTTCTATTGATTTGCACCTTTAGCAGGCAGGTCATTTGTCCGTCCATAGTCGCGAATACGTCTTTTTTTATCTCTGTAAAAATATTTGAAAAATATGTTCCGTTTTTCTTAGTTTTTTCCGACCTACAATCATTTTGAAACAAACGACATGACAGCAAGATATTTGTTATTTCATGCTATACATTACGAATCGCTATTCAGATATATTAAGTTAGATAATAATAATGATTGTACTCTTTATGATTTCTGCACTTGGATCAGTTAGAAGTGGAGAGGGAGTCAAAGAGACAGAAATTGGCTATCAAATCCAAGGCAGAATCCAGTAAAGCAGAAACAAAAAGGAAAATGCAAGTTATACACAATCTGCTGCACCTGGGTGGGAAAATGTTTTTTACCATAGTGGGAGAGATTTTTGAACATGCTTATTTTGAATATTGTTCTTTTTTTTCCCCATGCAGTACACCACAACCTTGGCCTTTTGATTTTCTTTTGGTGAATGGTAGCATTTGAAATTGTATGTTCTGATGGCGAGCACCAAATAAACCATTCTTAAACCTTCTGGTCTTGTGGTGTTTTTACTTGCCAGTACCACTGAATTAACCTTACGTTACACCGCAGAGCACAGTAATGTTGTGGTGTGGCTCACTCAATGCTTACGTCCCTGCACATAGTACAATAGTATGTTGTGGAATTTCTGACCTTTGAGCTACCGTATATTTTGTGTCTGTCAAGAATGTCTGCTCATTTAATTTCTCGTCTATTCTAAACCATTACAGGACCAGATGTAGGCCAAAGTTGAATATGGAGTCGGGCTGACTATTCTACAAAATGTTTTGATTGTCTAAGTATGACTAAGGGTTTCAAGGAGATTGCGGAACAAACTGGTCGAAAACATCAGAACCTTGACGCACGAGGAAAACAGATAAAAATGACGAAGTCAAACCTAGGAGAAAGCTTTTTTTCATTGCATGCTGACAGGCGCGCCCGGGGAAAACTGTTTGTGTGCTCGACAACTTAATCCAACCATTGTACCATTTAATTATGAGTAAAATAAAACTCTTGTGTTGAATCCACTTTTGTTCTCATTTAAAACCTGGACCTTCCACTACAAGTACAAGCCAGGGGCGTCACTAGCTTTTAAGGACGGGGTGGGGCTTAGCCCCCAGGAGATGCACAGGATGCGAGCGAACGTAGCGCACGAGCACAAAACCTCACAAACGGCTAACAAAGACTTAGAAATTATTCATTGTTATTATTATTATTTCAGTGGGTTTATTTTCAATCTGTACAACAACAAACGTGGGTTTGCACAGTGACATTTTGTTTACAGCATCAATGTCACGACTTGGACTGTGGCGTGGTTTGTTCTCCCGAGGTGCAAGTGATTTGGACCAGATGTGGCGTGAAGGTGAATACATGATATATTTAAACACTATAACTACAAAAAAGTACAAACGAAAAGCGCGCTCAGTGGCGGAGAAACGACTTGGCTATGAAAACAAATACTTGCACAAAGGCAGAAACTATGAACAACAAAAAACACTAACTGTGGCTTAATAAACAAAAACTTACTTGGCATGGGACCGGCATGAAAAAAGAGCAGCAAGGGTCATACGGGTGTGGAGAGTGTGCAGAAGCATAAATGCGGGATGTCGTCAGAACGACAAACTGAAAACAATGAATTTAAATACTATAGACATGATTAACGAAAACAGGTGCGTGACGTGACAGGTGAAAATTAATGGTTGCTATGGTGACAAAACAAAAGTGCACAAAAAGTCCAAAAACAAAACCGAACATGACCAAAACAAAAACATGATCACACAGACATGACAATCAACAAGAAACAATGACTTGCATGACCCTTCAAGATACACTGAAACACAATGAAAGTCATGGCATTAGCCTCTATCTTATTACTTCACAACATAGAGGCTAATGCCACCACTTTTGCTCACAATACAATAATTGTTTGTTCCCAAATATTTTGAAGTTGCACAGATTTTGGGCACATATGTGACTAAAATGGTTGTAAATTCAAGCCCTGGAAATATTACTTACCGTATTTTCCGCACTATTAGCCGCACCTAAAAACCACAAATTTACTCAAAAGCTGACAGTGCGGCTTATAACCCGGTGCGCTTTATATATGGATTAATATTAAGATTCATTTTCATAAAGTTTCGGTCTCGCAACTACGGTAAACAGCCGTCATCTTTTTTCCCCGTAGAAGAGGAAGTGCTTCTTCTTCTACGCAAGCAACCGCCAAGGTAAGCACCCGCCCCCATAGAACAGGAAGCGCTTCTTCTTCTACTGTAAGCAACCACCCGCCCGCGTAGAAAAAGAAGAAGGGCGCGGATATTACGTTTCATTTCCTTTGTTTGTTTACATCTGTAAAGACCACAAAATGGCTCCTACTAAGCGACAGGTTTCCGGTTCATGAAAAGACGCAATCTCTCCATCCGCACACGGACTACTATTTCACAGCAACTGCCTAAAGACTTTCAAGAAAAGCTGGCTACTTTCCGTGCATATTGTAAAAACAAGATAGCTGAAAAAAAGATCCGGCCAGAGAACATTATCAACATGGACGAGGTTCCACTGACTTTTGATATTCCTGTGAACCGCACTGTGGATACAACGGGAGCACGTACGGTGAATATTCGCACCACAGGGAATGAGAAGTCATCCTTCACTGTGGTTCTAGCTTGCCATGCTAATGGCCAGAAACTTCCACCCATGGTGATATTCAAAAGGAAGACCTTGCCAAAAGAGACCTTTCCAGCCGGCGTCATCATAAAAGCTAACTCGAAGGGATGGATGGATGAAGAAAAGATGAGCGAGTGGTTAAGGGAAGTTTACGCGAAGAGGCCGGGTGGCTTTTTTCACGCAGCTCCGTCCATGTTGATATACGACTCCATGCGCGCCCACATCACGCTGGTTTTTAATATATTATTAAAGTTTGACTGACCTATCTGACTGTTTTTTTGACATTCCTTTAGCGCAGTTAGATGCGGCTTATAACACGGGGCGGCTTATAGGTGGACAAAGTTTTGAAATATGCCGTTCATTGAAGGCGCG
This sequence comes from Nerophis lumbriciformis, assembly GCF_033978685.3. Lineage (NCBI taxonomy): Eukaryota > Metazoa > Chordata > Actinopteri > Syngnathiformes > Syngnathidae > Nerophis > Nerophis lumbriciformis. The sequence goes on from NC_084569.2 coordinate 2,697,735, forward strand.
GCTTATAACCCAGGGCGGCTTATGGTGCGGAAAATACGGTAATTACTTGAATTAAAGTAATATCTGGATCGGGATAATTTGGCTTAAATATAATATTTATATATATATGTATTATGGCAAGCCGTTAAGGAAATTAAATATATATGGAAGTCTGAATAGAAATGAGAAAGGTTTATATATACTGTAAATAAGAAAGATTTAGAGTCCGTCTGCTGATGTGAAAAAGAGCCAAAGTTGTCAAAGAGCTGAGGGACCATCGTCAAATTTCAATGCTGAAACAAATAATGCAAACAATAAAATGTAACTTCCAGGGCTTGAGATTAACGTAGTCCCGTCGTCCCGGGGACGGTAAAAATAAATGCACGGGACGAAATGAAATGCTCCCCGGGACGATGGCTTTGAACCATTTTTTTTCTTTTTCTTTTTATGTATTTATTCATTTTACATTTGATATTAAATGTCTTGGTTTTTCCTCCCGCTGAAAATCCTATGAAATGTTTAACAAGCCATCCTATAATAATACAACAGCTATTAATGTAACAATACAATAAAACAAATATATTTAATGATGTTTTTTTTCGTTATTTTAACAATAGGCTAATGTATATTACTTTATATAGATTCTACAAGAAACACAAAACTTAAAAACTAAATTATTTACAATTGCAGACACAAGGTTTCGTGCAGCTTCACTCATTGTAAAGGAAGACGGAAGTCCACGCAGGAGAAAAATGACTACAAAGATGGTGTCTGGGTTTTTCTTTCATATATATATATATATATATATATATATATATATATATATATATATATATATATATATATATATATATATATATATATTAGGGCAGCAGCCCATTTTTCTTCAAGTGCCTCCTTATTGTGCATCTTGAAACAGCCACACCACAATTTTTCAGAGAGTCCTGTATTTCAGTTGAAGTCATTTGTGGATTTTTCTTTGCATCTCGAACAATTTTCCTGGCAGTTGTGGCTGAAATCTTTGCTGGTCTACCTGAATCCCTCATTTTCCACTTCTTAATCAGCCTTTGAACACTGCTGATTGGCATTCTCAATTCCTTGGATATCTTTTTATACCCCTTTCCTGTTTTATGCAGTTCAATGACCTTTTCTCGCAGATCCTTTGACAATTCTTTTGCCTTCCCCGTGACTCAGAATCCAGAAACATGTGTGCAGCACTGGATGAAAGATGCAATGGTCTGTCAGAAGCCCAGAAACTCACTGACCTTTTATACACACACATTCATTACAAACAAACATGTCACAGGTGAGGATTGGAACCTTGATTAGCCATTCAAACCTGTTTGTGTCAACTTTTGTGCATGTTATCAGATCAAAGTCACTGGGGTATGGAAACTTTTGATCAGGGTCATTTGGGTACTTTCTTTTAACATTTTGATTTAAAAAGAGTAAACACAGTTGTTTGCCAATAAATAGCTTCACACGACCATTAAGCATGAGTGGCAGAAAGGTTTTTGTGTTATCATTCATATTCTCTGAAGAATGGCCAAGAAATCATTAATTCTCCCAGGGTATGTAAACTTATGAGCACAACTGTATATATATATATATATATATATATATATATATATATATATATATATATATATATATATATATATTGTCGGAGGCAGATATTTACATATATCCGAATTTAAGTTGTACTTCTTCCATTTCTTTGTCATATTTGAAAACAGCTCGTCTTTTTCCACTTCTTGTCTTTCTGCTCTGTCAGCAAGCAAACTGTGTGTGTTAACCTTGAGTTCTTTGGAATGTGTTTAGACTAGCATTTTGTTTTGGCTACAGAGATGGGACGAGAGAGAGGGTAGTGGGATCGGGAAGACAGACCATTTTGGGCGGCACGATAGAATGTTCTATGCTGGACTGGTCTCAAAAAATGTATATTGGCAAAGCTTTGAGAATATACAACAAAATACCTATTCTGTCTCTGGTGGTTTTTCAACTCAGCTTTAAGGGTCGGAAAGAACTTGGGAGCGAATTGTGACTTGAATTCCCTGGGAGGAACAACTGGTCCAAAACGCAACAATATATATATATATATATATATATATATATATAATTTTCAAAGAGAACGGCCTACGAATCACGATTGAAGCCAACAAGCAAACCGTCAACTTCCTTGACGTCACTTTCAACCTGAGAAATAACAGCTACCAACCATTCACGAAACCCAACACAACACTCCAATATGTGCACCATGACAGCAACCACCCACCCACCACCACGAAAAGAATACCTACCGGAATCAATAAAAGGCTATCGATGCTGTCATCTAGCAAAGCTGAATTTGACCAAGCAACCCCCCCGTACCAAAAAGCCCTTGATGAAAGCGGATACAATTTCACCCTCACCTATGAACCCACGCCAGGAAACCAGCCAAAAAAGAACAGAAAACGGAACGACATCATCTGGTACAACCCCCCATACAGCAAAAACGTCTCAACGAACATTGGACACAAATTCCTCAATCTGATTGACAAACACTTCCCCAAAGGCAACATCCTAAGAAAAGTATTCAACAAGAACAACATTAAATTGAGCTACAGCTGCATGAACAATATACGACAAATCATCTCAAACCCCAACAAAACAATTGCAAATGAGCCGTCGGTCCTCAGACAGAGCGACTCCAAAACCAACAAAGGATGTAATTGTCGAAAGAAACCTGATTGCCCTCTCAACGGGGGGTGCTTACAAACATCAGTTGTCTACCAATCTAAGGTAATACGCAAGGACATTAACACATCCGACACATATGTAGGATTAACCGAGGGAGAATTCAAAACCAGATGGAACAATCACAAGGCTTCTTTCAGGAACAAAAACCTGCGAAATACCACAGAACTCAGCAAACACATTTGGGACCTCAAAGACAATAATGTTGAATATTCAATAACATGGCAAATTCTTGCATCCAGCACACCTTACAATAGTGGTAATAAAAGATGCAACCTATGCTTGAAAGAGAAACTGTTTATTATTTAGCGTCCAGACCTGTCATCCCTCAACAAGCGCAGCGAAATTGTAACAACATGCCGCCATAGACGGAAACACCTCCTAGGTAACACATGAGCCAATCACCACGCCCCTAGGCCAGCCTGTACCCACCCACTCTGTGCCCTATATAAACCATGGTATGCGAATGCTCCCATTAAAATCTCCTGACGATTGAGGGTACCCCCCCTCATGAAACAGGCCTGTAGAGATGAAATAGTCTTGTGATTTTTTTTTCCCCACACATACATATATTGCGCTCTACTACTGTATCGAGCACTATTTTTTGGATAACCTTATTAAGACATATATATATATATATATATATATATATATATATATATATATATATATATATATATACACAATTAGGAGGACCAATAGTCAACATGATCCACAACATCCTCTAGTATACCTTTAAGTCTTTCATATATATATATGTGTATATATATATATATATATATATATATATATATATATATATATATATATATATATATATATATATATACATATATATATATATATATATATATATATGTATGTGTGGGAAAAAAAATCACAAGACTATTTCATCTCTAGAGGCCTGTTTCATGAGGGGGGGTACCCTCAATCATCAGGAGATTTAGTCTTGTGATTTTTTTTCCACACATACATATATTGCGCTCTACTACGGTATCGAGCACTATTTTTTGGATAACCTTATTAAGACATATATATATATATATATATATATATATATATATATATATATATATATATATATATATATATATATGTATATATATATATATATATATATATATATATATATATATATATATATATATATATATGTCTTAATAAGGTTATTAAGACATATCGAGCACTATTTTTTGGATAACCTTATTAAGACATATATATATATATATATATATATATATATGTATATATATATATATATATATATATATATATATATATATATTTATATATTTTTTGGATAACCTTATTAAGACATATATATATATATATATATATATATATATATATATATATATATATATGTATATATATATATATATATATATATATATATATATATATATATGTCTTAATAAGGTTATCCAAAAAATAGTGCTCGATACCGTAGTAGAGCGCAATATATGTATGTGTGGGAAGAAAATCACAAGACTAAATCTCCTGATGATTGAGGGTACCCCCCCTCATGAAACAGGCCTCTAGAGATGAAATAGTCTTGTGATTTTTTTCCCACACATACATATATATATATATATATATATATATATATATATATATATATGCATATATATATATGAAAGACTTAAAGGTATACTAGAGGATGTTGTGGATCATGTTGACTATTGGTCCTCCTAATTGTCAATCTATCTGGTGATGTTTTTAACATGGCTGTGCAGCACTTTGGAAAGATTCTTGTTGTTTAAATGTGCTATATAAATAAAGTGGATTGGATTGGATTGGATTGGATTAAATGATCATGTTTACAGTGATTGTTTTATATGTATTTTTTATGTATGTCGCTTTGGATAAAAGCGTCTGCCAAATACTTCAACATATACAAACACCTGAAAGTCTTTATATCAGCTAAAACCACCAATCTGTTTCACTGGATTCAGAATAAAACCAAATTCTGTTTTACCCAACAATGTTAGTTTTTGAATATTGTTACTTGAAGTCTTATTCCTGGTTACAATTATACTGTTAAGAAAGTCTTGTCTTATACTTTGCCTAACTTGAGAATGCATCATAAACAGCGGCGGCTGGTGAATTTTGTTTTAGGTGGGGCTGAAAGTTTGTAAAGCAAACCCCTGTAGGGGCGTCATCCTCCCCCAGAAGATTTCTTTGTGATTTTCACATACAAATATTGAAGATCTTTTAACGTTAGTCAATGTATCACACACAGTAACATTACGTTAGTCAATGTATCACACACAGTAACATTACATTAGTCAATGTATCACACACAGTAACGTAAAGTTAGACGGTGGTCAGCAGCACCGCGTATTTTAGCCACCTACAAAAAGACAAACATAGTCAAATAAAGGTCAGTTAAAATGTATACTATATTAAGAATATGTGTACATATTGCATAGGGCCCTGACATCTAAAAAGTACAACTCTGTTCATTGTTATGTTCATATATTTGTTATGTTTTTCATGTGTACGCACACATCAACACACATACAGTATGAGATGAGATCAATGAGATAAGGTAAGAACAGGATAGAAACTGCTGTGGAACTAGTTACAATGCAATATGCCATGGAAATACAATGTTAACACTTTTGTGCAAATAAGTACAGTTGCACTTGTTTTTTTCAAATGTGTTTATTCTGTAAAGGAATGAGTTACATGTTTAAAATGACTGGTTGATAGTGCTATTATGAAGTGCAATGTCAGCACTATCTTTTTCCCTGCAATTTCAAATGCACTTGTTTTAATAAATAAATACAGCGTTTTAAAAGCATACACAATCTGTGTAAATATATTAGTCTGTGGTTAAAAGGACTTGAAAGGACTCGAAACTCAAAATGCAGGACTTGGGACTTGACTTGAGACTTTCCAGTCCTGACTTTGGACTTGACTTGAGACTTTCCAGTCCTGACTTTGGACTTGACTCAGGACTTGCCTGTCTTGACTCGGGACTTGACTCGAGACTTGAGGGCAAAGACTTGAGACTTACTTGTGACTTGCAAAACAATGACTTTGTCCCACCTCTGGATCTGACATAATAGTGTGAGAGTCCAGTCCATAGTGGATCTAACATAATAGTGAGAGTCCAGTCCATAGTGGATCTAACATAATAGTGAGAGTCCAGTCCATAGTGGATCTAACATAATAGTGAGAGTCCAGTCCATAGTGGATCTAACATAATAGTGAGAGTCCAGTCCATAGTGGATCTAACATAAGAGTGAGAGTCCGGTCCATAGTGGATCTAACATAATAGTGAGAGTCCTGTCCATAGTGGATCTAACATAATAGTGAGAGTCCAGTCCATAGTGGATCTAACATAATAGTGAGAGTCCAGTCCATAGTGGATCTAACATAATAGTGAGAGTCCAGTCCATAGTGGATCTAACATAATAGTGAGAGTCCAGTCCATAGTGGATCTAACATAATAGTGAGAGTCCAGTCCATAGTGGATCTAACATAATAGTGTGAGAGTCCAGTCCATAGTGGATCTAACGTAATAGTGAGAGTCCAGTCCATAGTGGATCTAACATAATAGTGTGAGAGTCCAGTCCATAGTGGATCTAACATAATAGTGAGAGTCCAGTCCATAGTGGATCTAACATAATAGTGTGAGAGTCCAGTCCATAGTGGATCTAACATAATAGTGAGAGTCCAGTCCATAGTGGATCTAACATAATAGTGTGAGAGTCCAGTCCATAGTGGATCTAACATAATAGTGTGAGAGTCCAGTCCATAGTGGATCTAACATAATAGTGTGAGAGTCCAGTCCATAGTGGATCTAACATAATAGTGAGAGTCCAGTCCATAGTGGATCTAACATAATAGTGAGAGTCCAGTCCATAGTGGATCTAACATAATAGTGTGAGAGTCCAGTCCATAGTGGATCTAACATAATAGTGTGAGAGTCCAGTCCATAGTGGATCTAACATAATAGTGTGAGAGTCCAGTCCATAGTGGATCTAACATAATAGTGTGAGAGTCCAGTCCATAGTGGATCTAACATAATAGTGTGAGAGTCCAGTCCATAGTGGATCTAACATAATAGTGAGAGTCCAGTCCATAGTGGATCTAACATAATAGTGAGAGTCCAGTCCATAGTGGATCTAACATAATAGTGTGAGAGTCCAGTCCATAGTGGATCTAACATAATAGTGTGAGAGTCCAGTCCATAGTGGATCTAACGTAATAGTGAGAGTCCAGTCCATAGTGGATCTAACATAATAGTGAGAGTCCAGTCCATAGTGGATCTAACATAATAGTGAGAGTCCAGTCCATAGTGGATCTAACATAATAGTGTGAGAGTCCAGTCCATAGTGGATCTAACATAATAGTGTGAGAGTCCAGTCCATAGTGGATCTAACATAATAGTGAGAGTCCAGTCCATAGTGGATCTAACATAATAGTGAGAGTCCAGTCCATAGTGGATCTAACATAATAGTGTGAGAGTCCAGTCCATAGTGGATCTAACATAATAGTGTGAGAGTCCAGTCCATAGTGGATCTAACGTAATAGTGAGAGTCCAGTCCATAGTGGATCTAACATGATAGTGAGAGTCCAGTCCATAGTGGATCTAACATAATAGTGAGAGTCCAGTCCATAGTGGATCTAACATAATAGTGTGAGAGTCCAGTCCATAGTGGATCTAACATAATAGTGTGAGAGTCCAGTCCATAGTGGATCTAACGTAATAGTGAGAGTCCAGTCCATAGTGGATCTAACGTAATAGTGAGAGTCCAGTCCATAGTGGATCTAACATAATAGTGAGAGTCCAGTCCATAGTGGATCTAACATAATAGTGAGAGTCCAGTCCATAGTGGATCTAACATAATAGTGTGAGAGTCCAGTACATAGTGGATCTAACATAATAGTGTGAGAGTCCAGTCCATAGTGGATCTAACATAATAGTGAGAGTCCAGTCCATAGTGGATCTAACATAATAGTGTGAGAGTCCAGTCCATAGTGGATCTAACATATTAGTGAGAGTCCAGTCCATAGTGGATCTAACATAATAGTGTGAGAGTCCAGTCCATAGTGGATCTAACATAATAGTGTGAGAGTCCAGTCCATAGTGGATCTAACATAATAGTGAGAGTCCAGTCCATAGTGGATCTAACATAATAGTGTGAGAGTCCAGTCCATAGTGGATCTAACATAATAGTGTGAGAGTCCAGTCCATAGTGGATCTAACATAATAGTGTGAGAGTCCAGTCCATAGTGGATCTAACATAATAGTGAGAGTCCAGTCCATAGTGGATCTAACATAATAGTGTGAGAGTCCAGTCCATAGTGGATCTAACATAATAGTGTGAGAGTCCAGTCCATAGTGGATCTAACATAATAGTGTGAGAGTCCAGTCCATAGTGGATCTAACATAATAGTGTGAGAGTCCAGTCCATAGTGGATCTAACATAATAGTGTGAGAGTCCAGTCCATAGTGGATCTAACATAATAGTGAGAGTCCAGTCCATAGTGGATCTAACATAATAGTGAGAGTCCAGTCCATAGTGGATCTAACATAATAGTGTGAGAGTCCAGTCCATAGTGGATCTAACATAATAGTGTGAGAGTCCAGTCCATAGTGGATCTAACATAATAGTGAGAGTCCAGTCCATAGTGGATCTAACATAATAGTGAGAGTCCAGTCCATAGTGGATCTAACATAATAGTGTGAGAGTCCAGTCCATAGTGGATCTAACATGATAGTGTGAGAGTCCAGTCCATAGTGGGGCCAGCAGGAGATCATCTTGAGTGAAGACAGGTCAGCAGTTCAGAGACGTCCCCAACTGATGCACACATGAGTGGTCCACCCTGGGTCCCGACTTTGGACAGCTAGCGTCTCATCTGTGGTCACCTCGCATGTTGTCACCTAGCGGCAGCACGTAGATCCCACATCGGGGCAAGAAAAACACTCAACCCAGTGGGAATGTCACTGTGGAGGGACATTAGTGGCTTGTGGCTGTCAATGTGCAGGACATAGTGTCATCATCACACATTGGGTTAGGGTTCATTTTCAGCCTGTTCTCCCGAGTGCTTAATGACGAAGGAACAAACACTCAGACCTTTTTTTGGTGAATAATTGATGTTGCATATGCTGACAGGATGGGGGGGGAAAACCAACCTCCTGACGGTATTTGGTGAATCATAAAGCAGAGTGTAAGAGTCGTGCTCACTGCACAGCACGACTTGCTTTTTTTAAGCTCCATCATGAGGTGCACCTGCACTGCATCACAGTCAGAGATGTTTCTAGTATGTTGGTGAACCATCCAGGATAAATACTTCAATTGAGCAGCATTGGGACAAACAGACAATGATGCCAGATGTTTCATCCTTCCCGTATCCGTGACGACAAGGATGCGGGCAATCATCCCCTCCATTAATGCATAATGAGGCCGGGAAGATGAGGTGTGAACAAATTAGTCCGAAATCGAAGCGGGAGAGGGGGGCTTCTATAAAAGGAGCGTGTTCCCTGGATGACGCTGGATGACGAACACAGCGTGTGGAGTGTGGGTGTATAAAAGACCAAAATGTGTTGAGCTCAGCGCACACATGGGCAGACCAGCAAGAGTCTGATACCCATGTCTGACATCCAACGCTGAACAAAGATGAACACAAAGGAGAAGTTCCACCTTCCCGTTGATGGCGTCTTGGAAATGTTCAGCACCTTCGCCGGGCACCAGAGCCCCGCCCTCACACCCGTCCTGCGTCAACAGCACCCGAAGGTGTTGTCGAAGAGCGGCGTGGGTCTCCTGGGGACGGTCAAAGGGCGATGGACGCAGCGGGACAGGAGAGCCTTGGAGAGCGTCTCCAGCGAGCCGCTCCCCCGCGGGTGTGCGGAGGTGGTCAAGCCCAGGAACCGTCACAGAATTGTGGTGCTGGGCGCTCCCCGGGTGGGCAAGACCAACGTGGTGAGGCGTTTCCTGGGGGAAGACTTCCGGGAGCAATATGAACCCACGGCAGAGGACTTCCACAGGAAGTTGTTCCACGTGGGAGGGGAAACCTACCAGGTGGACATTCTGGACGCCTCCATAGAGAGAAACTTCCCGGCAAAACGGAGGCTCTCCATCCTGACAGGTGAACATTTATTGTCCAATGTAGTGCAGCAAAATGATATTAATAATAATAGATTTGATTTGTAAAAAGCACTTTATATTGAGTAAACAATCTCAAAGTGCTACAGTGCATTAAAAAAATAAATAAAAATGAAAAAATAAAATAAATGAATAAAAATGAAAACTAGAACAGCCAAATAGCTATAACTAGTACCGTATTTTCCGCACTATAAGGCGCACCGGATTATTAGCCGCACCTTCTATGAATTACATATTTCATAATTTTGTCCACCAATAAGCCGCCCCGGACTATAAGCCGCGCCTACGCTGCGCTAAAGTGAATGTCAAAAAAACGCTGCGCTAAAGTGAATGTCAAAAAAACAGTCAGATAGTTCAGTCAAACTTTAATAATATATTGAAAACCAGCGTTCTAACAACTCTGTCCCAAAATGTACGCAAATGTGCAATCACAAACATAGTAAAATTCAAAATGGTGTAGAGCAATAGTAACATAATGTTGCTCGAACGTTAATGTCACAACACACAAAATAAACATAGCGCTCACCTTCTGAAGTTATTCTTCATTCGTAAATCCTTCGAATTCTTCGTCTTCGGTGTCCGAATTGAAAAGTTGCGCAAGCGTGGTATCCAAAATGGCCGGTTCCGTCTCGTCGAAGTCATCGGGAGTCAGTGTCGCTGTTGTTCTGTGAATCCTGCCTTCCGGAAAGCTCGGACCACAGTTGTGACCGAAATATCTGCCCAGGCATTTACGATCCACTGGCAAATGTTGGCGTATGTCGTCCGGCGCTGTCTGCCCGTCTTAGTGAAGGTGTGTTCGCCTTCGGAGCTGTGTGAAAAAAGCCACCCGGCCTCTTCGCGTAAACTTCCCTTAACCACTCGCTCATCTTTTCTTCATCCATCCATCCCTTCGAGTTAGCTTTTATGATGACGCCGGCTGGAAAGGTCTCTTTTGGCAAGGTCTTCCTTTTGAATATCACCATGGGTGGAAGTTAGCATGGCAAGCTAGAACCACAGTGAAGGATGACTTCTCATTCCCTGTGGTGCGAATATTCACCGTACGTGCTCCCGTTGTATCCACAGTGCGGTTCACAGGAATATCAGTTGCTGTGAAATACGGTAGTAATCCGTGTGCGGATGGAGAGATTGCGTCTTTTTATGAACCGGATCCTTTTCGCTTAGTAGGAGCCATTTTGTGGTCTTTACAGATGTAAACAGGAAATGAAACGTACGGTGATATCCGCGCGTTTTTTCTTCTTCTTCCGGGGGCGGGCGGTAGCTTACAGTAGAAGAAGAAGCGCTTCCTGTTCTATGGGGGCGGGTGCTTACCTTGGCGGTTGCTTGCGTAGAAGAAGAAGCGCTTCCTGTTCTACCGGGAAAAAAGATGGCGGCTGTTTACCGAAGTTGCGAGATCGAAACTTTATGAAAATGAATCGTAATAAAGCGCACCGGGTTATAAGGCGCACTGTTAGCTTTTGAGAAAATTTGTGGTTTTTAGGTGCGCCTTATAGTGCGGAAAATACGGTATGCATATATCTAAAAAAAAAAAAGGCTTTTTTTTATTTTATTTTTTTTTAAAGAAGGACTTTTAAGCCTTTTTTAAAAGGCATCCACAGTTCCTGTCGCTGGCCGGCTTGGCTGCGTGGGGGCGGTGGTCCCTGGTTCCCTGGGCACCACGCCTCCTGTTTGTGGGTTGGGCTCTCGGGGGTGATGGGGCCGTGCTCTGGCTCCCACGCACTCTGGGAGTCGAATGTATTGTACATGCAAATTCACGTATGCTCACATACGTACATAGGTACCTACGCTCCCACATACATACACAAATACAGTACATATTTACCTACCTAATGTTCGTACATCCACACGCACATTCAATATACAAACATACACATACACATACTGTACATATACATTCACTGTACAAACACATATACACATTCTGTACATATACATTCATTGTACAAACACATATACACATTCTGTACATATACAAGTACATATGCATACTTACACTCATGCACATAATCACGTTTCATCAAACATATATTAACGTTGTTGCCCTAGGGTAAACTGGGTGTAACACATGGCACACTGACAAAGCTTAACCTATTGTGACTATAACAATCTACAAGGTTAATGTAGGTTGCTTCTCTTTCTCCCCCTCCATTTTTCTGCATTCTTTCGTATCTCAAGTTATCATTACGTATATGTATTGTTGCATTTAAACAACTGTATTGTTGATAATAAAGGTAAATTATTGGTATTGTTCATTATCAATAGCGTTATTTCTATTGGTATTTGTATTGATCCATTTGTAGTGTAATAATGCTCATTGTCATTTCTGTATTATTTTTTATTTTTCGCTAACTGCTTATTTGCTATTACTTTTACCATCATATTTGTACATGTCATATTTGCTGATGTTGCTCTATTGTTGTTGTTGTTGTTGTTTGCTGTTGTTGTTTTTGTCTCTCTGTCTAATCCCCCTCTTGTCCCCACAATTTCCCCCTCTGTCTTCTTTTTTTTTCTCTTTCTATCCCCTCCTGCTCCGGCCCGGCTGCACTAAATGATAATATAAATACATTTAATAAAGTCAAATACAAATAAGGCAACAAGAGAAGTATCCTACACTTCTCTTTTGTAAAGTAAATGTGAACAGCCGACATGGGCATCTACATCAACTATATGATTTGCCTGAGAAGCTGGACAGGACACACAAAAAAAAAAAAAAAAAAAAAGGCATCCACAGTCTGTGGTGCCCTCAGGTGGTCAGGGAAAGCGTTCCACAGACTGGGAGCGGCGGAGCAGAAAGCCCGGTCTTAAAAAATTCGAAATCATATATTATTTATATTATTATTAGAATAGTAATTAGAATGTTGTTTATCTTACTATATCAGAATATAAAGATGTTATATTTCAGACTGTATATGTTGGAGGTGGAAGTATTATTGACATCATTATTAGAATTAGATGAATATATTGTTTATACCTGTAAAAAAAAAAAGGTTTGACTATTAGTCTTGCTTGACAAGACTCTGCAGCATCGCGTGGACATCGGGGGCGGTACCTCTGGATTGGCAGACCGGGGTGGTGGTTCCTCTCTTTAAGAAGGGGAACCGGAGGGTGTGTTCTAACTATCGTGGGATCACACTCCTCAGCCTTCCCGGTAAGGTCTATTCAGGTGTACTGGAGAGGAGGCTACGCCGGATAGTCGAACCTCGGATTCAGGAGGAACAGTGTGGTTTTCGTCCTGGTCGTGGAACTGTGGACCAGCTCTATACTCTGGGCAGGGTCCTTGAGGGTGCATGGGAGTTTGCCCAACCAGTCTACATGTGTTTTGTGGACTTGGAGAAGGCATTCGACCGTGTCCCTCGGGAAGTCCTGTGGGGAGTGCTCAGAGAGTATGGGGTATCGGACTGTTTGATTGTGGCAGTCCGCTCCCTGTATGATCAGTGCCAGAGCTTGGTCCGCATTGCCGGTAGTAAGTCGGACACGTTTCCAGTGAGGGTTGGACTCCGCCAAGGCTGCCCTTTGTCACCGATTCTGTTCATAACTTTTATGGACAGAATTTCTAGGCGCAGTCAAGGCGTTGAGGGGATCTGGTTTGGTGGCTGCAGGATTAGGTCTCTGCTTTTTGCAGATGATGTGGTCCTGATGGCTTCATCTGGCCAGGATCTTCAGCTCTCACTGGATCGGTTCGCAGCCGAGTGTGAAGCGACTGGGATGAGAATCAGCACCTCCAAGTCCGAGTCCATGGTTCTCGCCCGGAAAAGGGTGGAGTGCCATCTCCGGGTTGGGGAGGAGATCTTTCCCCAAGTGGAGGAGTTCAAGTACCTCGGAGTCTTGTTCACGAGTGAGGGAAGAGTGGATGGTGAGATCGACAGGCGGATCGGTGCGGCGTCTTCAGTAATGCGGACGCTGTATCGATCCGTTGTGGTGAAGAAGGAGCTGAGCGGGAAGGCAAAGCTCTCGATTTACCGGTCGATCTACGTTCCCATCCTCACCTATGGTCATGAGCTTTGGGTCATGACCGAAAGGACAAGATCTCGGGTACAAGCGGCCGAAATGAGTTTCCTCCGCCGAGTGGCGGGGCTCTCCCTTAGAGATAGGGTGAGAAGCTCTGTCATCCGGGGGGAGCTCAAAGTAAAGCCGCTGCTCCTCCACATGGAGAGGAGCCAGATGAGGTGGTTCGGGCATCTGGTCAGGATGCCACCCGAACGCCTCCCTAGGAAGGTGTTTCGGGCACGTCCGACCGGTAGGAGGCCACGGGGAAGACCCAGGACACGCTGGGAAGACTATGTCTCCCGGCTGGCCTGGGAACGCCTCGGGATCCCCCGGGAGGAGCTGGACGAAGTGGCTGGGGAGAGGGAAGTCTGGGCTTCCCTGCTTAGGCTGCTGCCCCCGCGACCCGACCTCGGATAAGCGGAAGAAGATGGATGGATGGATATTAGTAGAATGCATGGTGTATGAGTCATTGTCATTATCCATCCATTTTCTACCGCTTGTCCCTTTCGGGGTGGCGGGGGGTGCTGGAGCCTATCTCAGCTGCATTCATTATTACATTTATAAATATTTTAGCTGGTTATGTAAATTAGCTTCAATTTTTTAGGAATGTATTTGTCTTGTGTGACTTGTAAAATGACTAGTCACATGGTCATGCTAAATTTAAACCCAATTTAAAATGGTATTATAAAGTATATATTAATTTAAATGTATTAAAACGTGATTTTATATTATTTGTCCATGTATTGTGCTTTTTAAAGAACCTTGTATTATTCGTCAGTTACTTAAATTTCCAGCTTAGCTTCTTCGTTTATTGATGAATTAAAATGTGTAGTAATAGTGCGACATGGAAGTCAATAATCATAATTAACATTGGAAGATTCTAGCACTAAAGCAGGCGTGTCAAACTGGTTTTCATTGAGGGCCACATTGCAGTTATGCTTACTCTCAGAGGGCCACCTTTAACAGTGAATAATATACAGTACGAATATAAATGTGTATATATGAAACATTTATAATTGTCTATGTATTTGATTATTATCTTTTTTTATGTACACTGTACAAAACCAAATCTTTAGATTGTATTGTATAAAACTGGCATTTTACCATAATATTTGCATTTTTTGTTTTTACAGCATATAAAATAAATTAAAAAAATACATGGAATTAAATTAAATTAATGGAAAAACGGTACCACTGTTTTTTTACGTGAAAAAATGAATGCAAGTTTTTTTTCTACTGTAAAATCTACGGTTGAGTATTATCACACTCTATATTGAAAGTGGATTTTACTGTAAAAAAATGTTTACATGAAAAGTTTGTTGGATTACTTGCTTTGAAATCATAAGTAATAATGAATAGTAAACGCTTTTCTACCTTCAAGGTACTCAAAGCGCTTTGACACTATTTCCACAATCACCCATTCACACACACATTCACACACCGATGGCGGGAGCTGCCATGCAAGGCCTTAACCACGATCAGGAGCAAGGGTGACGTGTCTTGCTCAAGGACACAACGGACGTGACGAGGTTGGTAGAAGGTGGGGATCGAACCAGGAACCCTCAGGTTGCTGGCACGGCCACTCTCCCACCCACGCCACTGTTAGAATAATTATGTGTAAGTTATCACACAACTCTTATGCTTAAAGGCCGTTGCTATAGTTATTATCAATTGTGCTGAAGTTGTACTTTTCCATCTGTGCAAAGGGACAACTTGCAATCTTGTATTGCGAGTCGTCTCGTATCAGTGTTTGTGTCCCGAACATCGAGTACCGTGACGCAGACAAAGCAGAGGCAGGGCGATATCACGAGTGTCAGCACATTTGCATTTCTGAATAATCATATATTGTGTCCATGAAATTACCCCCCTTCCTTCAGAAGCAGCCTTAGTGATGTAACCAGGGACCTCCCAAATAAATAGAGGAGCACGTGGGTCTGGACCTTAGAGCGTGGTGGGAGATTGTAACTGAGTGTGCAGCCCCAAACGTCTCTCCTCATTGAGCCAAATTGAAGTCTGTCTCTGCATGATTCCTTGCTTCTTGTCTGTTTCATAGATGTCATCAGTGTTTGAACCTGACATCTTCTTGGTCCTTCGATCCGCATCTGCTTTGTCTGCGTCATGGTACTCGATGTTGTGGACACAAACACTGATGCGAGACGACTGCAATCCAAGATTGCAAGTTGTCCCTTTGCACAGATAGAGAAGTACAACTTCAGCACAATTGATAATAACTATAGCAACGGCCTTTAAGCATAAGAGTTGCGTGATAACTTACACATAATTATTCTAACAGCCACGCCGACCCCGAGTCAAGTCAAGCAGATATTTAAGTATTTGTCTTTATTTGAACAATAACATTTTCTTTTATTATGAGAGATGATTAAAAGTGTAAATATATGTAATTGTACCCAGTACATTTATTTGTGTGATACCAATCGATCAATCAATCAATGTTTATTTATATAGCCCTAAATCACAAGTGTCTCAAAGGGCTGCACAAGCCACAACGACATCCGCGGTACAGAGCCCACATAAGGGCAAGGAAAAACTCACAACCCCAATGGGACGTCGATGTGAATGACTATGAGAAACCTTGGAGAGGACCGCATATGTGGGTAACCCCCACCCCTCTAGGGGAGACCGGATGCAATGGACGTTGAGTGGGTCTGACATAATATTGTGAAAGTCCAGTCCATAGTGGATCCAACATAATAGTAAGAGTCCAGTCCATAGTGGATCTAACATAATAGTGTGAGAGTCCAGTCCATAGTGGATCTAACATAATAGTGAGAGTCCAGTCCATAGTGTATCTAACATAATAGTGAGAGTCCAGTCCATAGTGT
Source organism: Nerophis lumbriciformis (assembly GCF_033978685.3). Taxonomy (NCBI): domain Eukaryota; kingdom Metazoa; phylum Chordata; class Actinopteri; order Syngnathiformes; family Syngnathidae; genus Nerophis; species Nerophis lumbriciformis. Next base: position 2,714,398 of record NC_084569.2, read on the forward strand.
ATCTAACATAATAGTGAGAGTCCAGTCCATAGTGGATCTAACATAATAGTGAGAGTCCAGTCCATAGTGGATCTAACATAATAGTGAAAGTCCAGTCCACAGTGGATCTAACATAATAGTGTGAGAGTCCAGTCCATAGTGGATCTAACATAATAGTGAGAGTCCAGTCCATAGTGGATCTAACATAATAGTGAGAGTCCAGTCCATAGTGGATCTAACATAATAGTGAAAGTCCAGTCCACAGTGGATCTAACATAATAGTGTGAGTTCAGTCCATAGTGGATCTAACATAATAGTGTGAGAGTCCAGTCCATAGTGGATCTAACATAATAGTGTGAGAGTCCAGTCCATAGTGGATCTAACATAATAGTGTGAGAGTCCAGTCCATAGTGGATCTAACATAATAGTGTGAGAGTCCAGTCCATAGTGGATCTAACATAATAGTGTGAGAGTCCAGTCCATAGTGGATCTAACATAATAGTGTGAGAGTCCAGTCCATAGTGGGGCCAGCAGGAGACCATCTTGATACATTTATTAAGAAAAGATCAAGTACTTTATTTACACATATTATTTCCACGCCAGATCTGGCCCCCGGACCTTGAGTTTGCCACCCGTGCACTAGAGTTAGTCGTCACTGCCACAAGGGGGCGTATTTGCAAGGATTGCTATGGATTTGCTGTGATGCTTTCAGTTCAATCCATGTAGAAGTTGCGTAACCATCCTGGTGGAATGTGTTCCTCTCCTCAGGTGACGTCTTCCTGCTGGTCTTCAGTCTGGACGACAGAGAGTCCTTGACCGAAGTCTGTGAGCTCCTCGGCGAGATCCGAGCCGCCCAGACCAAGCTGCTCAAGTTCAAACGCCCGGCCAGGTTGCCGGCGCTGGTCTGCGGCAATAAATCCGACCTCCACGCTCAAAGAGCGGTCAGCAGGTCGGAGGTCACAAAGGCCCTGGCTCGCGACGTGGCCTTTGTGGAGACCTCGTCCAAGCACGGCACCGGGCTGGAGGCGGCGTTCAGGGAGCTGGCGGCCATGGGCGGCCTGCCGGGCGAGACCGAGCCGTCCAAGCATCAGCTGATCTCCATGGTGGCCTACCGCTCCTTGTGCGAGGGCCAGCGGGGCGGCGGGCGCGGTCGCACGCCCTGCGCCGCCGTGGACCCGTTGGTGCGCCGGCCCAGCTTCGGCAGCGACCTGCGACTGGTGCTTGGATCAAGCGGCAAGGCCGACAAACCCGAGAGGTGTCAGATTCAATGAATCGCGAGCGCCTCTCCAGAAAAACCAATTGTAGTAGTATGCTGCAATGTTGTATTATGTAAGGAGTTATACTCTGTACTAGCTGGCTGGACCAGTGCATTCCTTTTCTATAAAACTGTACAACTTCACAACCGGCGTCCCGATCTCTTCTTTGCTGACGCACGTTCCAGAAAAAGATGCAGCTGGAGAGCACTCAGCTGTTTCCAGCAAGTGATGCAAAATATACCTCGAGTGTGGGATGGTGACTCACACTGAGACGTCTTCTCATTGTCAGATAGATGGTAGCACCCACTCATGCGTGGGTTAGTACCATGGAGGAGGTGTGTTAGTGTTAGTCAGCTTGGGTCACTTCATTAGGTACATCATGGCTGACAACTCATGATGACCAGGATGCATCAGATGAGAAGAAGTTAGATCAGACCTGGGCAACTGAAGGAAGGCCCGAGAGCCGAACACGGCCCGTTAATCTTTTCAATCTGGCCCACCGGACATTCCCAAATAATAGTTTTTCATCTTTTCTAATCACCCTAAGTCTTCAACTATACCAGGGGTCACCAACCTTTTTGAAACCAAGAGCTACTTCTTGGGTACTGATTAATGCGAAGGGCTACCAGTTTGATACACACTTCAATCATACTTGCCAACCTTGAGACCTCCTATTTCGGGAGGTGGGGGGCGGGGCGTGGTTGGGGGCGTGGTTAAGAGGGGAGGAGTATATTTAATGACCAACTCGAGTATTTCATAAATATATATATATATATATATATATATATATTAGAGATGCGCGGATAGGCAATTATTTCATCCGCAACCGCATCAGAAAGTCGTCAACCATCCGCCATCCACCCGACTTAACATTTGATCAGAACCGCACCCGCCCGCACCCGCCTGTTGTTATATATCTAATATAGACGATGCAAGGCATTAGTGAGGTTATAAAGCTTTTGCCTGTTAAAGAAAGGAGACTGATCCAATGCAGCACAGACATTCGCGTGCCACGCTGTCACGACCCAGACGCACACCAGTGCGCAATCATATGGGAGCCGCGCTGAGCGCACCTCCAAGCGCGTCTCGCTGCCGGCGACGGCCGGGTATGGGCCCGACGCTCCAGCGCCATCCATTTTCAGGGCTAGTTGATTCGGCAGGTGGGTTGTTACACACTCCTTAGCGGGTTCCGACTTCCATGGCCACCGTCCTGCTGTCTATATCAACCAGGGTGAGCCCCACCCCTTTCGTGAGCGCACTGCGCGCGGAGTGACCCCTGTTATGCGCCCCCAGCAACAGGGGTGACGGGCAGGTAAGTTGCGCGGGCGGAGCGCGAGGAGCGCGCGGAGTGACCCCTGTTACGAGCCCCCGGCCACGGGGGTGGCGGGCAGGTAAGCTGCTTACCTGCTGCGCGTGACGCCGGCCGCGGCGAAGGCGGACGAGGCGGGGTGTCGGTGCGGTGGGCGCGGTGGTGACCCTGGACGTGCGTCGGGCCCTTCTCGCGGATCGCCTCAGCTACGGCTCCCGGTGGGGCCCTCTCAGGGGAAGGGGCCTCGGTCCCGGACCCCGGCGAGGCGTCCCTTCTCCGCTCCGTAAAAGTGTCCATCCCTTTTTTTTTTTTCTTCTGTTGTGGCATATGCTGCAGGTGCCTGCTCGTTTTTCGTATGTGGGTAACAACATTTAACTATGTATATATATTTACCAATTGGTTTAACTGCCACCCGCCTGAATCTATTTAAAATCTAATTTTTTTTAATTTCAACCGCCCGACCCGACTCGCGGATAAAATCTAATTTTTTTTTTATTTCATCCGCCCAATCCGCGGATAATCCGCGGATAATCCGCGGTTGTGCCCGCAAACCGCGCATCTCTAATATATATATATATATATATATATATATATATATATATATATATATATATATATATATATATATATATATATACATATATATATGTATGAAATACTTGACTTTCAGTGAATTCTAGCTGTATATACATATATATATATATATTTATTTATTTTATTATATATATAAATAAAAGAAATACTTGAATTTCAGTGTTCATTTATTTCCACATATACACACATAACACTCATCTACTCATTGTTGTACTTGAAAATACAATGCAATACAATTCCTGGGCAAAGGCACCTATCAAATACACAGTAATGAAAACACAGTTGTTCTACTAACTGTACTGTGTGTTATGAGAGTAGAGTATGTGTGTGTGTGGCCCTTTAATAGGTGACAGCATGTGAGGTGAGTGACGTCAGTGAGTGTGTGGGCGAGAGAAGAGAGGGAGCGGGGTAGCGTGAGTGCGGGGAGGGACTAGTTGGTTTTGTGTTGGATTGGCTGTGTGCAAGCAATCAATAAAGCAAGATTTGCAACTAATCGCTGGACTCATCATTCACCCTAAAGTCGTCCGCTGTGGAGACCCACTGCCGGGTAAGGTGAAGGGTGTTGCCCCGAGCATACATCGGCCCTGGAGAAGTGTCTCCCCTGCGCTCTTCGACTACGGTCTCGTTCTTCTGCTTCGTCTCCTTGTGTGCGCACACTGGACTCAGGTCCGCATGGAGCTGGAGGGGGCGTGGCCTCCAGCTCCGGCTGAATTCCGGGAGAGATTTTCTTCCGGGAGGTTTTCGGGAGAGGCGCTGAATTTCGGGAGTCTCCCGGAAAATCCGGGAGGGTTGGCAAGTATGACTTAAATAAATTGCCAGAAATAGCCAATTTGCTCAATTTACCTTTAACTCTATGTTATTATTAATAATTAATGATATTTATCTTTGTGGAAACACTGATCATCTTAATGATTGCTCACAATAAATATATATAGAAACAGATAAATATCAATATGCAACACTTTATTTTTATATTTTCTCTAAGTGCACATTTTTCAAATTGAACATTTTCAAATGATCACTTCTAAGACAGTCTTGTGAAATCACAATATCCCATTTGAACTAGCTAGCCACCAACATTTTTTAACAAATCATGAATGACTTTGCACCATGTTTGTACAAATAATGACTCATGTAAAATACAAAAGTCAACTCTCAAATTTTTAAATAAATCATGTCACACTTTGAACTGGACACCAAATCTGTTATCTGTTTCTTTGTCAGTTAGTGGGAAGCCTGGCATTGCATGCTGCTAACTAGTGTGTTGTACTCTGGTGTGTAACTTGCATACTTGCCAACCTTGAGACCTCCGATTTCGGGAGGTGGGGGGTGGGGGTGGGGGGCGTGGTTAAGATATATATATATATATATAAGAAATACTTGACTTTCAGTGAATTCTAGCTATATATATATTTTTTTATTTATTACACACACATATATATATATATATATATATATATATATATATATATATATATATATATATATATATATATATATATAATATATATATATACATACAGTATATATATATATAAATAAATAAATAAAACAAACACTTGAATTTCATTGTTCATTTATTTACACATATACACACACATAACACTCATCTACTCATTGTTGAGTTAAGGGTTGAATTGTCCATCCTTGTTCTATTCTCTGTCACTATTTCAGAACACACACATTATACAAATATACATTATAAAATCAATAAGAAAACGGGAGCTCTAATTTGGGAGTCTGAATTAAGATCAGAAGTTCCTATATAAACATTGCGTACTCACGTCTCCTTTTTGTATTGATTACTGCAGCTGTGCACTGGATTCATTCACAAATACAAACTACAACTCACAAACACTTTAGAGTTAGGCTCCACCATCAGAATGTGTACTTAAACTTATAAAGATCACATGGATATTATTCAGTGAGTTGATTCACCAAAACTAACCTGTTATACAGGAGGAAAAAGCACACAGGACGTTTCAATTGTTCACAGACTGGTCGCGCTCATCAGAATGACAAGACACTTCCGGTCTGCAGGTGATAGCATTCAATTGGGAAGAAACGCCCTACTGCCCCCTACTGACCAATGTGAATACTGATAAATGTGTAATGACAGCTCCAAAAACGAATTCAAACCACAAAATAAAATAAATAAATCAACACAAAAATGTGACACATTATGGGTGGGTCACATATGCATGTACAGTAGATGGCAGTATTGTCCTGTTTAAAAGTGTCACAACATTGCTGTTTACGGCAGACGAACTGCTTTACTGTAGACGAAAACTTGACTGCTGTTGTTGTGTGTTGCTACCGCGCTGGGAGGACGTTAATGAAACTGCCTAACAATAAACACACATAAGAAACCAAGAACTCGCCCTCAATCATTAGCTGCTTATATTGTGGGAAAGCGGACTGTGAACAGGCTGTCAACACGTCACTCAGGTCCGCATGGAGCTGGAGGGGGCGTGGCCTCCAGCTCCGCCTGAATTTCGGGAGATTTTCGGGAGAAAATTTGTCCCGGGAGGTTTTCGGGAGAGGCGCTGAATTTCGGGAGTCTCCCGGAAAATCCGGGAGGGTTGGCAAGTATGGTAACTTGACACTGCAACTCTGAGTGAGTCTTGCAGATGTGCATCAGTGAGGCGTGTTCTGTGTTTGTTCTTGATGACGTTTGACAGCCCTGGCGATGGCTGTTTACGACCCCCCCTCCCTTAGAAACAGCTGTTGCCATGTAATCAGGGTCCAAATAAAAGAGGAAGCGTATAATCTTTCGCCAGAGCGTGGTGACACTGTACAAGGGTACAGGTGTACGCGTTTCTCCTCAATTGAGCCAAATTTAATTATGTCACTGTTTAATTCCTTGCTTCTTGTCTTGTTAATAGATGTCATCAGTGTTTGAACCTGACAATTTCATTTTGTTTTTTTATTTTACATATTATTTGTATTATTTTATTGTCAATGTTTCTGTTGTTGCATCATGCTGTATGCTTGTTTTGATTGTATTTTAACAACATGAAGCACTCTCTGTGAGAAGTGCTTTATAGATAACATTCACAAACTTCACTTTTTTCAAGCTTGAATCCAAATAAGGATTATTCATGGAAATGTGTCAGCGCTGCTGTCATGACTTACAGGACTCTTTTGGGGGAGGGGAGATTTTCCTCTCCAGTTCCATCAGCAGGGTGGGCAGCATGCTGTCCAGTAAGGCCAGACCATCCCATGAGCAGCGCAAGCCTCTACAGGGGAGAAGAAATGACACATAAGAAGAGCAGATGCAGGCACTGGTGTGAGAGAACATTGGCTTGGTGAGTTATTCACTTGTCGTCGAGGATCAGAGAGCATCCGTGGAAGAAATCTTGGACGTCAGCGGATGAGCCGAAGATGTCACCAAGGGCCAGCTGTGGACTGAACAGCTGCCAGTTCTTCTCCCCCGCCCCCAAAACAGCCAATTAGAAGTGTTGGTATATCCTCCACATGGAGTATTATTGCAGTACATAGATCATTACACCTACAGGATGTGAACTTCATCAATATTAAAATCACAGAGGCATGGAACACTGTAAAAAGTGAAATCTAAGTAAGATGGAATATGTCAAATAAGGGTGGTATTTGCTTATTTTGTGTCTGATAAGATCATTCTTCTCACTAAGCAGATTTTATGTTAGAGTGTTTTACTTGTTTTAAGGGTTTTGGTCCTAAATGATCTCAGTAAGGCCCTGCGATGAGGTGGCGACTTGTCCAGGGTGTACCCCGCCTTCCGCCCGATTGTAGCTGAGATAGGCTCCAGCGCCCCCCGCTACCCCGAAGGGAATTGTCATGACTTGGTCCGGGGTGTGTGCTTTTCCAGGATGCAACGGAAAGTTGGCTCGTGCGAGACGGGAATGAAGGTACATGATTTATTATGATCAAAAAAAAGGAATAAATGAAAGCGCGCACAGTGGCGGAGAATAAACTATAAAACCAAAAGACTATAGCAAAAAAAGTACAAACAAAAAAACACGCACAATGGCGGAGAACAAACTATGAAACCAAAAAGACTATAAATATGGAACAAAAACTTACTTGGCTTGGACAAAAGTAGTTGCTTGAGGAATTGACATGAAAAGAAGTATCAGGCATGAACAGAGCATAAATGTGTTGTGAGGTCGTCAGGACGAACAACAGAAAATGAATGAACTTAAATACTATGGACATGATTAGTGAAAGCAGGTGCGTGACTCAAAACGTGAAACAGGTGCGTGACGTGACAGGTGAAAACTAATGGTTGCTATGGTGACCAGACAAGGGAGTGAAAAGACAGAAACTAAACAAAACATGACTTAAAACAAAACATGATAATACAGACATGACAGGGATAAGCGGTAGAAAATGGATGGATGGATGATCTCAGTAAGATATTACAGCTTGTTGCTGAGATTTGATGACCTATATTGAGTAAAACATGCTTGAAACTAGAATATCAAGTGTTGCAAAGCTGTGTCATCAACACTCACAAGTATAAAACTACTTTTTAAAGTAATCATTTCTTATTTCAAGCATGAAATAAAAAATCATGACCTTGACACAATTGTGTCTCATAATTAAAACAGATGACAGCCAAATGGACTTTGCTGTTTAATTTTCAATGAAACAATAGAAAATAGGTACTCATATAGTAGTACAGTTGGCACAGTACAGTAAACTGACAGTTAATATTTAAACATTTAACATTTCAAACAATTTTGAACAGAAATAGTTCATGCACATTCAGATAAATTCTTCAAAATTACAATTAAAAAACATTTTGGCCGGGGGCCGGGCTGTATATATGCGCACTAATTGACTGAAAGAGCACGCACTTGGCGCGATGATGTCATGTTATCCATGGAAAAATGCATTTTTAGACAATATGATTTGCCTGAGCGGCTAGGAGACCCCGAG